>NW_027195208.1:0-205000 GCF_038502225.1 Cherax quadricarinatus | reverse complement strand
GTGGAGTGTACTGGTGGTGGTGATACTGTGGAGTGTACTGGTGGTGGTGATACTGTGGAGTGTGCTGGTGGTGGTGATTCTGTGGAGTGTGCTGGTGGTGGTGATACTGTGGAGTGTGCTGGTGGTGGTGATACTGTGGAGTGTGCTGGTGGTGGTGATACTGTGGAGTGTACTGGTGGTGGTGATTCTGTGGAGTGTACTGGTGGTGGTGATACTGTGGAGTGTGCTGGTGGTGGTGATACTGTGGAGTGTGCTGGTGGTGGTGATACTGTGGAGTGTGCTGGTGGTGGTGATACTGTGGAGTGTGCTGGTGGTGGTGATACTGTGGAGTGTGCTGGTGGTGGTGATACTGTGGAGTGTGCTGGTGGTGGTGATACTGTGGAGTGTACTGGTGGTAATACTGTGGAGTGTGCTGGTGGTGGTGATACTGTGGAGTGTACTGGTGGTGGTGATACTGTGGAATGTGCTGGTGGTGGTGATACTGTGGAGTTGTGGAGTGTAATGGTGGTGGTGATACTGTGGAGTGTGCTGGTGGTAATACTGTGGAGTGTGCTGGTGGTTGTGATACTGTGGAGTGTACTGGTGGTGGTGATACTGTGGAGTGTACTGGTGGTAATACTGTGGAGTGTGCTGGTGGTGGTGATACTGTTGAGTGTACTAGTGGTGGTGATACTGTGGAGTGTACTGGTGGTGGTGATACTGTGGAGCGTGCTGGTGATGGAGATACTGTGGAGTGTACTGGTGGTGGTGATACTGTGGAGTGTACTGGTGGTGGTGTTACTGTGGAGTGTGCTGGTGGTGGAGATACAGTGGAGTGTGCTTGTTGTGGTGATACTGTGGAGTGTGCTGGTGGTGGTGATACTGTGGAGTGTACTGGTGGTGGTGATACTGTGGAGTGTACTGGTGGTGGTGATACTGTGGAGTGTACTGGTGGTGGTGATACTGTGGAGTGTACTGGTGGTGGTGATACTGTGGAGTGTGGTGGAGGTGATACTGTGGAGTGTGCTGGTGGTGGTGATACTGTGGAGTGTACTGGTGGTGGTGATACTGTGGAGTGTACTGGTGGTGGTGATACTGTGGAGTGTACTAGTGGTGGTGATACTGTGGAGTGTGCTGGTGGTGGTGATACTGTGGAGTTGTGGAGTGTACTGGTGGTAATACTGTGGAGTTGTGGAGTGTACTGGTGGTGGTGATACAGTAGAGTGTACTGGTGGTAGTGATACTGTGGAGTGTGCTCGTGGGGGTGATACTGTGGAATGTGCTGGTGGTGGTGATACTGTGGAGTTGTGGAGTGTAATGGTGGTGGTGATACTGTGGAGTGTGCTGGTGGTAATACTGTGGAGTGTGCTGGTGGTAATACTGTGGAGTGTGCTGGTGGTTGTGATACTGTGGAGTGTACTGGTGGTGGTGATACTGTGGAGTGTACTGGTGGTAATACTGTGGAGTGTGCTGGTGGTTGTGATACTGTTGAGTGTACTAGTGGTGGTGATACTGTGGAGTGTACTGGTTGTAATACTGTGGAGTGTGCTGGTGGTGGTGATACTGTGGAGCGTACTGGTGGTAGTGATACTGTGGAGTGTTATTACAACCTAGGAATTCAAATGGCCTGTTATCCCAGGTGTAATGGGAGCAAATAAACACAGTAGAAAAAGTTTAGACTTATATTATCCTTCACCAATTATAACAGCAATATGTACACTATGTACAGTGATAAATATAGTGCACTCCACGGTAAGCAAGGCAGAAATAGAAGCCACAAGATAGCAGACCGTGCTTCAACCAGCTCTAGAGTGGGAATGACAAGGGCAGACAGGAGAGCGGTATCCACATAACCTCTGCGATTGTCAATCCCACCTTCTTATTGGCTAGAACCTGGTCACTAGTTGAACGATGGGGCCCCATCATCAACTCTTAGCAACCTGGTTCGCTGGTTGGGGGAGATAGCCTGTAAATGAGGGTGTGTCCATGCGCCGAATAAAGGTTACGTACTCTTTGCATGCCACACCCCCACCCCCGAGAAGGCTCAGGATTAGGCTGCCACCTCCCAGTGGTAACCGTGCCGCCATGGCACAAAATAATGGGACCGCCTATCCTCTCCACCATCCAACTCTTAGATAGAGCTCAGCTTTCCTAGTGACCAAAAGCCAAACCCTAAACTTAGAGTGAGACAGCAGTCAGACAGGCTAGCATAGGTCCAAGATACAGGCGGACGGTAGCCTGCATCCCCTCACTAAAAAAAAACCCCCACATCAGGGGATAAAAAAAAGAGCTTGAAAGGGGTTACCACAAATACATCCTAACCTAAATAAAATAATAAACTAGACTCTTGACAAAGAGTCTGCCAACACATTTTCTTTGCCGGCAATATAATGAATTCTGATATTGTAGGGCTGCAGCCTGAGCGTCCAACGCATAAGCCTTGTGTTGTGATTCTTCATGGCTTGGAGATAGACTAACGGGTTGTGATCACTGTAGACTGTGACCACCTGCGATGTCTGGCCCACATAAACATCGAAATGCTCCAAAGCCATTACCAGCGCGAGGGCTTCTTTTTCAATGGTAGAGTAAGCTCTCTGATGTGGCTGGAACTTAGCTGAAAAGTATGCGATTGGCTGCAGCTCCTTGTTCCCGATTTGTAATAGTACCGCCCCAACCCCAGACTCACAAGCATCAACCTGTAATGAAAAAGGTTTGGAGAAGTCTGGAGACAGGAGAATGGGTGCAGAGCACAATAATCTTTTTGCTTTATTAAAAGCAGTGTTACAATCTGACGTCCAATTAAAGGGAACTTTATGACTGGTAAGAGAGGTAAGAGGGGCTACAATATCTGAGAAATTCTTACAGAATCTTCTGTAAAATCCTATCATGCCTAGGAAACGTTGAAGAGATTTCCTATCATGAGGAACTGGATAATCTTTAATAGAAAGAACTTTAGCAAGTTTAGGTGCAACATTACCACTACCTACTTCATGGCCTAGAAAAGTGATAGTGGCCTGGCCAAAGGAAGATTTAGATAAATTAACTGTTAATTGGGAATTCTTAAAGGTCTCAAACAGAGCTTTAAGTCTAAGTAGGTGTTGATCCCAAGTATCAGACACCACAACAATATCATCTAGGTATGCTGCCGTGCCTTCAAGTCCTTTAATAGCCTGATGGATGAGTTTCTGGAATGAAGAGGGGGAATTTTTCATTCCGAAGGGGGTAACTGTATACTGATAATGACCTCCTGGAATCACGAAGGCAGAGATTTCCTTCGCCTTATCTGTCAAAGGTACCTGATAGTAACCTTTAAGGAGATCTAATTTGGACACAAAAGTAGCCTTACCCACAAAGTCAATTACGTCATCCAGACGAGGAAGAGGGTAAGCATCTGTGATTGTGACCTCGTTCACTTTACGGTAGTCTGTGCACATACGAAACCCTCCATCAGCCTTTTTTACTAGGATGCACGGTGAAGCCCATGGACTAGATGACTCCTCCACTAAACCATGTTCTAACAAGAAGTCTACTTCCTGCTGAAGTAGCCTTTGCTTTTCAGGATTAGCTCTGTAGGGGGAGAGTTTAATTGGTTTAGATTTTCCCACATCTACATCATGGTAACCTAACGTACATTTTTTCGGCACATCCGAAAAAATATTAGGATATGACTGTAGAAGCTCAGTTAAATTTGTTGCTTGTATCTCAGATAATCCATCCATTAACGGGCTAGGATCCTTGAGGAGGACAGAATTTGAAAGTTTAGTATTAATTTCAGAGATAGAGTGCAAAGAGTCAGAGTCGTCCTCAGAGGTAGAGGACAGAGTCATTACTGGGACTTTATCTGGTGTATGAAAGGCCTTGATTTGATTAATGTGGTAAGTTTTTGTTTTTGAGGTCTTATCAATGGGAGCTACCACATAATTTAAATCAGATAATCTACTTACTATCTGCATAGGTCCCGTAAATCTAGCTTTCAAGGTGTGGCCAGGTATAGGTTCCTGCACCAACACCTTGTCTCCTGGATGGAAGGAGCGGAATTGTGCACTTTTGTCATACCTCTGTTTCATCTTACTTTGAGCTATCTTTAGGTTAGCCGTGGCTAACTCACGTGCCACCTGCAACCTTGAAGACGGGTTGTAGAGTGCTGAGCTTACGTCTTCTCCCATCCATCCTTCTTTGAGCACCCGAAGAGGACCTCGTACATTGTGCCCAAAGATCAGCTCAAACGGACTATACCCTGTAGACTCTTGCACCGTCTCTCGTACTGAGAACAGCAACAAAGGTAGAGATTCATCCCAATCTGTCGGAAAGTGCATGCAAAAACTTCTCATCATTGTTTTTAATGTCTGGTGGAATCTTTCCAAGGCGCCTTGGGACTGAGGGTGATAGGCAGTGGATAAGTTGTGAATTATCCCTAACCTAGTTAATACTTCCCTAAATGCTTTGGCAGTGAAGTTAGTACCTTGATCACTTTGTATAGTTTTAGGAATGCCAAAACAAGAAATGAATTTTGTTAAAGCTTTGAGAATAGCTTTAGTATTGATACTACGCATTGGGATCGCTTCAGGATATCTGGTTACTTTATCCATAATTGTAAATAAATACTGATTTCCAGACTTTGACTTGGGTAGTGGACCTACACAATCTATAATTAAATCTGCAAAAGGTTCTCCATCAGCAGGTATGGGTTGGAGAGGTGCAGGTTTAATGGAATGTCCAGGTTTTCCAACTTGCTGACATTCTCGGCAACACCTAATATGATTCTTCACATCTTTCTTTAATTTTGGCCAATAAAATTCTTTTGTGATTCTATACAAGGTTTTTGTAATTCCTAAGTGACCTCCTGATGACGTATTATGAGCTATATTTAATATCTGAGGTCTATACTTGGTTGGAACCACTAACCTGTCGTATAATTGCCGGCCCTCTATCTCCTTACCAGTCTCAGTGCAAACCAAATAATCATTTTTAACTTCATACTTGACTGGATGACCCAAAGAGGATTTACCCATGGCTGCCTGAAAAGCGAATTTTAAAGAAGGGTCCTTTCGTTGTTCCTCCCGGAAGGACAGTCCCTCAGGCATGGAAACAGAGACATCTGGCAATCCTGCAACCTGGGAATAGGAAGGCTTGATCGGGGTCTGTTCACTTGATTTACGAGACTCCGGCCGGTGTGTCTCATAAAACAACGTGGCTATTCCGAGATCGGAGTCGTCCAAGGATAGGTCAACATTCTCCCCAGACAACCCTTGGGATGTTGCCCGAGTTATGGCCAACACTGGAGAAGCATTAATCATTATAGGTTCAGGACACGAAGTAACAGTAGTAATGTTATTACCCAGTAATAACATGGCATTTTTCATGGGAAATCCTTTTGAGACCCCTACAGTCAAGTACCCAGTGTAATATTTGCACTGTACATAAATTTTATGCAAAGGAACGGAAAAGATAGCTCCTCCAAATGCTTCCAATAAAACTGAGGAATTCAAAGAAGTATTCTCTGAAAGGGGTAATATTCCTTCTCTGACAAGTGAGCAATATGCTCCAGTATCTCTAAAGGTATTTACTTTAGTTGGTTCTGAGTTTTCCTGAAGGGAAATAAGACTTTCGCAATAATAAGGGGCCATACCTTTTTCTACTTCTCTAGGGGACATGTTACTAGGGATATTAGAGATTTTCCCGATGGGTTGAGGTTTTTGGGGGCAGTTGGAACTGATGTGACCTACTTTATTGCACCTGAAGCAGACGACAGGCTTGCCCTTTACTCCCTGATGACGTTGCAAGTGGTGTCGTTCTGGCTGGTGCCTCTCTGGATATTGTTGTCGAGATGCTCCATAAGTAGTTTGCCTCTCCGCAGGGGGACCATATGTTGAGAAGCGTGGCTCACCAGGTGACTTGGTTGGATGACGTAGACGCTCTCCCTCCGGCTGGCACTTCATTCTCCAATGTTGTCGATCTCTGCTCACGCCAGACTGTTGAAAAGAGAGACGGGACCGCTCGGACAAGGAGCGGTTCGTTTCGAAGGTATCAGCCAACCTGGCCGCCTCCAATGCAGTGGTTAAGTCACGATCCTGCAGAAAGACACGAACCTCTGGTCCCACAGACTCCAGCAGGTTATCAATCAGAATAAGCTGCACCAGCTCCTCAAAGTTAGAGACACCACTCGCTTTATACCAGCTGCTAAAAGCTTTGGTTTGCTGTCTCACAAAGTCCACCAGGGATTGACCAAGCTGCCGCCTGTTCAATTTGAAGGTCTTACGATATTTAGCTGGGATACATGTATATGCTCCCAACACTGTGGTCTTCACTACTTGATAATCAGAGAATTCAGCGTCAGTTAATACCGACGTAAATTCCTGTGCCTTACCCAATAATGCTGTATGAACCAACGCTGCCCAGTGCTGTTCCGGCCACCTCAAGGCTCGAGCCTGATTTTCGAAGCTTTCGAAAAATTGCTCTGGTTCGGCCTCATTGAAGCGGGGAACAAGCTGTACTGCTTTTTGTAAACTGAAATCGTTTACAGAATGCGAAAACTGTCTCCTCTCTCTTTCCCTATCAAATTCTTCCCTTGCGAATGCTCTCTGTTCCCTAGTTTGCTCCAGCGTGATTTTTGCCAGCTCAAGTGCCAACGACGCTGATTCACCCTGAGACAACCCAGCTGCACTATACTGACCATTTTGCTCCGTAGGTGTATCATCTTCCTCCTGCGAGAACATAGTAGTTTTTTCCCTAGCTCCCGTAAAGGGAGGAGTTTGATGTGCCATCTCTTCTTCAATAAGTATGTCAGCAATAAGTGAACGCAGTTGCGCAGCTGTGAGAGTGCGTTTATAGGGAATGCCAATGGAACGAGCAATTTGCCAACAACGCTGTAGGGACAATTTAGGTAGGTTATGCAAAGTATATGCCGACACCAGGCGTCTGACTCGTCTAGGTGGCATAAGTTATTCGCTATGCACAGTACGAATACCCCAACGTAACACGTTAATTTGCAGAACACGCTTAGCTATGCACAGTACGATTGCAGAATACGCATACAAGCAAAGCCGACTGCACACAAGATTGACCGTAGCGAAGCGAGCACACTGAACAAGCTAGTAGCGAGCTGTTGAACGATCACACAATAGCAAGGCTGATCATAAGCAACTGACACGCAAAATTTGTAAAGCGAAGCGAAACAGCAAGCTACACAATGTTCCTGCTACAAGCTTCACCCTAAGCTCAACCGTTTCTCTAAGTCCAGCTCTCGGACAGGCTACCCATATTACAACCTAGGATTTCAAATGGCCTGTTATCCCAGGTGTAATGGGAGCAAATAAACACAGTAGAAAAAGTTTAGACTTATATTATCCTTCACCAATTATAACAGCAATATGTACACTATGTACAGTGATAAATATAGTGCACTCCACGGTAAGCAAGGCAGAAATAGAAGCCACAAGATAGCAGACCGTGCTTCAACCAGCTCTAGAGTGGGAATGACAAGGGCAGACAGGAGAGCGGTATCCACATAACCTCTGCGATTGTCAATCCCACCTTCTTATTGGCTAGAACCTGGTCACTAGTTGAACGATGGGGCCCCATCATCAACTCTTAGCAACCTGGTTCGCTGGTTGGGGGAGATAGCCTGTAAATGAGGGTGTGTCCATGCGCCGAATAAAGGTTACGTACTCTTTGCATGCCACAAGTGTGCTCATGGGGGTGATACTGTGGAATGTGCTGGTGGTGGTGATACTGTGGAGTTGTGGAGTGTAATGGTGGTGGTGATACTGTGGAGTGTGCTGATGGTAATACTGTGGAGTTGTGGAGTGTACTGGTGATGGTGATACTGTGGAGTGTACTGGTGGTAATACTGTTGAGTGTGCTGGTGTTGGTGATACTGTTGAGTGTACAAGTGGTGGTGATACTGTGGAGTGTGCTGCTGGTTGTGATACTGTGGAGTGCACTTGTGGTGATGATACTGTGGAGTGTACTGGTGGTGGTGATACTGTGGAGTGTACAGTGGGTGGTGATACTGTGGAGTTTGCTGTAGGTGGTGATACTGTGGAGTGTACTGGTGGTGGTGATACTGTGGAGTGTACTGGTGGTGGTGATACTGTGGAGTGTACTGGTGGTGGTGATACTGTGGAGTGTACTGGTGGTGGTGATACTGTGGAGTGTACTGGTGGTGGTGATACTGTGGAGTGTACTGGTGGTGGTGATACTGTGGAGTGTGCTGGTGGTGGTGATACTGTGGAGTGTACTGGTGGTGGTGATACTGTGGAGTGTACTGGTGGTGGTGATACTGTGGAGTGTACTGGTGGTGGTGATACTGTGGAGTGTACTGGTGGTGGTGATACTGTGGAGTGTACTGGTGGTGGTGATACTGTGGAGTGTACTGGTGGTGGTGATACTGTGGAGTGTGCTGGTGGTGGTGATACTGTGGAGTGTACTGGTGGTGGTGATACTGTGGAGTGTACTGGTGGTGGTGATACTGTGGAGTGTACTGGTGGTGGTGATACTGTGGAGTGTACTGGTGGTGGTGATACTGTGGAGTGTACTGGTGGTGGTGATACTGTGGAGTGTACTGGTGGTGGTGATACTGTGGAGTGTACTGGTGGTGGTGATACTGTGGAGTGTACTGGTGGTGGTGATACTGTGGAGTGTACTGGTGGTGGTGATACTGTGGAGTGTACTGGTGGTGGTGATACTGTGGAGTGTGCTGGTGGTGGTGATACTGTGGAGTGTACTGGTGGTGGTGATACTGTGGAGTGTACTGGTGGTGGTGATACTGTGGAGTGTACTGGTGGTGGTGATACTGTGGAGTGTGCTGGTGGTGGTGATACTGTGGAGTGTACTGGTGGTGGTGATACTGTGGAGTGTACTGGTGGTGGTGATACTGTGGAGTGTACTGGTGGTGGTGATACTGTGGAGTGTACTGGTGGTGGTGATACTGTGGAGTGTGCTGGTGGTGGTGATACTGTGGAGTGTGCTGGTGGTGGTGATACTGTGGAGTGTACTGGTGGTGGTGATACTGTGGAGTGTACTGGTGGTGGTGATACTGTGGAGTGTACTGGTGGTGGTGATACTGTGGAGTGTACTGGTGGTGGTGATACTGTGGAGTGTGCTGGTGGTGTTACTGTGGAGTGTACTGGTGGTGGTGATACTGTGGAGTGTACTGGTGGTGGTGATACTGTGGAGTGTACTGGTGGTGGTGATACTGTGGAGTGTACTGGTGGTGGTGATACTGTGGAGTGTACTGGTGGTGGTGATACTGTGGAGTGTACTGGTGGTGGTGATACTGTGGAGTGTACTGGTGGTGGTGATACTGTGGAGTGTACTGGTGGTGGTGATACTGTGGAGTGTAGTGGGGGTGATACTGTGGAGTGTACTGGTGGTGATGATACTGTGGAGTGTACTGTTGGTGGTGATACTGTGGAGTGTACTGGTGGTGGTGATACTGTGGAGTGTACTGGTGGTGGTGATACTGTGGAGTGTACTGGTGGTGGTGATACTGTGGAGTGTACTGGTGGTGGTGATACTGTGGAGTGTACTGGTGGTGGTGATACTGTGGAGTGTACTGGTAGTGTGGAGTGTACTGGTGGTGATACTGTGGAGTGTACTGGTGGTGGTGATACTGTGGAGTGTACTGGTGGTGGTGATACTGTGGAGTGTACTGGTGGTGGTGATACTGTGGAGTGTACTGGTGGTGGTGATACTGTGGAGTGTACTGGTGGTGGTGATACTGTGGAGTGTACTGGTGGTGGTGATACTGTGGAGTGTACTGGTGGTGGTGATACTGTGGAGTGTACTGGTGGTGGTGATACTGTGGAGTGTACTGGTGGTGGTGATACTGTGGAGTGTACTGGTGGTGGTGATACTGTGGAGTGTACTGGTGGTGGTGATACTGTGGAGTGTACTGGTGGTGGTGATACTGTGGAGTGTACTGGTGGTGGTGATACTGTGGAGTGTACTGGTGGTGGTGATACTGTGGAGTGTACTGGTGGTGGTGATACTGTGGAGTGTACTGGTGGTGGTGATACTGTGGAGTGTACTGGTGGTGGTGATATTGTGGAGTGTACTGGTGGTGGTGATACTGTGGAGTGTGCTGGTGGTGGTGATACTGTGGAGTGTACTGGTGGTGGTGATACTGTGGAGTGTACTGGTGGTGGTGATACTGTGGAGTGTACTGGTGGTGGTGATACTGTGGAGTGTACTGGTGGTGGTGATACTGTGGAGTGTACTGGTGGTGGTGATACTGTGGAGTGTACTGGTGGTGGTGATACTGTGGAGTGTACTGGTGGTGGTGATACTGTGGAGTGTACTATTGGTGTTGATACTGTGGAGTGTACTGGTGGTGGTGATACTGTGGAGTGTACTGGTGGTGGTGATACTGTGGAGTGTACTGGTGGTGGTGATACTGTGGAGTGTACTGGTGGTGGTGATACTGTGGAGTGTACTGGTGGTGGTGATACTGTGGTGAGTGTGTGGTGGTGATGGTGGTGGTGGTGATACTGTGGAGTGTACTGGTGGTGGTGATACTGTGGAGTGTACTGGTGGTGGTGATACTGTGGAGTGTACTGGTGGTGGTGATACTGTGGAGTGTACTGGTGGTGGTGATACTGTGGAGTGTACTGGTGGTGGTGATACTGTGGAGTGTACTGGTGGTGGTGATACTGTGGAGTGTACTGGTGGTGGTGATACTGTGGAGTGTACTGGTGGTGGTGATACTGTGGAGTGTACTGGTGGTGGTGATACTGTGGAGTGTACTGGTGGTGGTGATACTGTGGAGTGTGCTGGTGGTGGTGATACTGTGGAGTGTGTGCTGGTGGTGGTGATACTGTGGAGTGTACTGCTGGTGGTGGTGATACTGTGGAGTGTGTACTGGTGGTGGTGATACTGTGGAGTGTACTGGTGGTGGTGATTCTGTGGAGTGTACTGGTGGTGGTGATACTGTGGAGTGTACTGGTGGTGGTGATACTGTGGAGTGTACTGGTGGTGGTGATACTGTGGAGTGTACTGGTGGTGGTGATACTGTGGAGTGTACTGGTGGTGGTGATACTGTGGAGTGTACTGGTGGTGGTGATACTGTGGAGTGTACTGGTGGTGGTGATACTGTGGAGTGTACTGGTGGTGGTGATACTGTGGAGTGTACTGGTGGTGGTGATACTGTGGAGTGTACTGGTGGTGGTGATACTGTGGAGTGTACTGGTGGTGGTGATACTGTGGAGTGTACTGGTGGTGGTGATACTGTGGAGTGTACTGGTGGTGGTGATACTGTGGAGTGTACTGGTGGTGGTGATACTGTGGAGTGTACTGGTGGTGGTGATACTGTGGAGTGTACTGGTGGTGGTGATACTGTGGAGTGTACTGGTGGTGGTGATACTGTGGAGTGTACTGGTGGTGGTGATACTGTGGAGTGTACTGGTGGTGGTGATACTGTGGAGTGTGCTGCTGGTGGTGATACTGTGGAGTGTACTGGTGGTGATGATACTGTGGAGTGTACTGGTGGTGGTGATACTGTGGAGTGTACAGTGGGTGGTGATACTGTGGAGTGGTGGTGGTCATACTGTGGAGTGTACTGGTGGTGGTGATACTGTGGAGTGTACTTTTGGTGGTCATACTGTGGAGTGTACTGGTGGTGGTTATACTGTGGAGTGTACTTTTGGTGGTTATACTGTGGAGTGTACTGGTGGTGATACTGTGGAGTTGTGGAGTGTACTGGTGGTGATACTGTGGAGTGCACTGGTGGTGGTGATACTGTGGAGTGTGCTGATGGTGGTGATACTGTGGAGTGTACTGGTGGTGGTGATACTGTGGAGTGTACTGGTGGTGGTGATACTGTGGAGTGTACTGGTGGTGGTGATACTGTGGAGTGTACTGGTGGTGGTGATACTGTGGAGTGTACTGGTGGTGGTGATACTGTGGAGTGTACTGGTGGTGGTGATACTGTGGAGTGTGCTGGTGGTGGTGATACTGTGGAGTGTACTGGTGGTGGTGATACTGTGGAGTGTACTGGTGGTGGTGATACTGTGGAGTGTACTGGTGGTGGTGATACTGTGGAGTGTACTGGTGGTGGTGATACTGTGGAGTGTACTGGTGGTGGTGATACTGTGGAGTGTACTGGTGGTGGTGATACTGTGGAGTGTACTGGTGGTGGTGATACTGTGGAGTGTACTGGTGGTGGTGATACTGTGGAGTGTACTGGTGGTGGTGATACTGTGGAGTGTACTGGTGGTGGTGATACTGTGGAGTGTACTGGTGGTGGTGATACTGTGGAGTGTACTGGTGGTGGTGATACTGTGGAGTGTACTGGTGGTGGTGATACTGTGGAGTGTAGTGGTGGTGGTGATACTGTGGAGTGTACTGGTGGTGGTGATACTGTGGAGTGTACTGGTGGTGGTGATACTTTGGAGTGTACTGGTGTTGGTGATACTGTGGAGTGTACTGGTGGTGGTGATACTGTGGAGTGTACTGGTGGTGGTGATACTGTGGAGTGTATACTGTGTACTGTGGTGGTGATACTGTGGAGTGTACTGGTGGTGGTGATACTGTGGTGTACTGGTGGTGGTGATACTGTGGGTGGTGGTGATACTGTGGAGTGTACTGGTGGTGGTGATACTGTGGAGTGTATTGGTGGTGGTGATACTGTGGAGTGTACTGGTGGTGGTGATACTGTGGAGTGTACTGGTGGTGGTGATACTGTGGAGTGTACTGGTGGTGGTGATACTGTGGAGTGTGCTGGTGGTGGTGATACTGTGGAGTGTACTGGTGGTGGTGATACTGTGGAGTGTACTGGTGGTGGTGATACTGTGGAGTGTACTGGTGGTGGTGATACTGTGGAGTGTACTGGTGGTGGTGATACTGTGGAGTGTACTGGTGGTGGTGATACTGTGGAGTGTACTGGTGGTGGTGATACTGTGGAGTGTACTGGTGGTGGTGATACTGTGGAGTGTACTGGTGGTGGTGATACTGTGGAGTGTACTGGTGGTGGTGATACTGTGGAGTGTACTGGTGGTGGTGATACTGTGGAGTGTACTGGTGGTGGTGATACTGTGGAGTGTACTGGTGGTGGTGATACTGTGGAGTGTGCTGGTGGTGGTGATACTGTGGAGTGTACTGGTGGTGGTGATACTGTGGAGTGTACTGGTGGTGGTGATACTGTGGAGTGTACTGGTGGTGGTGATACTGTGGAGTGTACTGGTGGTGGTGATACTGTGGAGTGTACTGGTGGTGGTGATACTGTGGAGTGTACTGGTGGTGGTGATACTGTGGAGTGTACTGGTGGTGGTGATACTGTGGAGTGTACTGGTGGTGGTGATACTGTGGAGTGTACTGGCGATGGTGATACTGTGGAGTGTACTGGTGGTGGTGATGTGGAGTGTACTGGTGGTGGTGATACTGTGGAGTGTACTGGCGGTGGTGATACTGTGGAGTGTGGTGGTGGTGGTGATACTGTGGAGTGTACTGGTGGTGGTGTTACTGTGGTTGTTTCTGGTGGTGGTGATACTGTGGAGTGTACTGGTGGTGGTGATACTGTGGAGTGTACTGGTGGTGGTGATACTGTGGAGTGTACTGGTGGTGGTGATACTGTGGAGTGTACTGGTGGTGGTGATACTGTGGAGTGTACTGGTGGTGGTGATACTGTGGAGTGTACTGGTGGTGGTGATACTGTGGAGTGTACTGGTGGTGGTGATACTGTGGAGTGTACTGGTGGTGGTGATACTGTGGAGTGTACTGGTGGTGGTGATACTGTGGAGTGTACTGGTGGTGGTGATACTGTGGAGTGTACTGGTGGTGGTGATACTGTGGAGTGTACTGGTGGTGGTGATACTGTGGAGTGTACTGGTGGTGGTGATACTGTGGAGTGTGCTGGTGGTGGTGATACTGTGGAGTGTACTGGTGGTGGTGATACTGTGGAGTGTACTGGTGGTGGTGATACTGTGGAGTGTACTGGTGGTGGTGATACTGTGGAGTGTACTGGTGGTGGTTATACTGTGGTGTTGATACTGTGGAGTGTACTGGTGGTGGTGATACTGTGGAGTGTACTGGTGGTGGTGATACTGTGGAGTGTACTGGTGGTGGTGATACTGTGGAGTGTACTGGTGGTGGTGATACTGTGGAGTGTACTGGTGGTGGTGACACTGTGGAGTGTACTGGTGGTGGTTATACTGTGAAGTGTACTGGTGGTGGTGATACTGTGGAGTGTACTGGTGGTGGTGATACTGTGGAGTGTACTGGTGGTGGTGATACTGTGGAGTGTATTGGCGGTGTTGATACTGTGGAGTGTGGTGATACTGTGGACTGTGGAGTGTACTGGTGGTGGTGACACTGTGGAGTGTACTGGTGGTGGTGATACTGTGGAGTGTACTGGTGGTGGTGATACTGTGGAGTGTACTGGTGGTGGTGATACTGTGGAGTGTACTGGTGGTGGTGATACTGTGGAGTGTACTGGTGGTGGTGATACTGTGGAGTGTACTGGTGGTGGTGATACTGTGGAGTGTACTGGTGGTGGTGATACTGTGGAGTGTACTGGTGGTGGTGATACTGTGGAGTGTACTGGTGGTGGTGATACTGTGGAGTGTGGTGATACTGGTGGTGGTGATACTGTGGAGTGTACTGGTGGTGGTGATACTGTGGAGTGTGTGCTGGTGGTGGTGATACTGTGGAGTGTACTGGTGGTGATGATACTGTGGAGTGTACTGGTGGTGGTGATACAGTGGAGTGTACTGGTGGTGGTGATACTGTGGAGTATACTGGTGGTGGTGGTACTGTGGAGTGTGCTGGTGGTGGTGATATTGTGGAGTGTACTGGTGGTGGTGATACTGCGGAGTGTACTGGTGGTGGTGATACTGTGGAGTGTACTGGTGGTGGTAATACTGTGGAGTGTACTGGTGGTGGTGATACTGTGGAGTGTACTGGTGGTGGTGATACTGTGGAGTGTACTGGTGGTGGTGATACTGTGGAGTGTACTGGTGGTGGTGATACTGTGGAGTGTACTGGTGGTGGTTATACTGTGGAGTGTACTGGTGGTGTTGATACTGTGGAGTGTACTGGTGGTGGTGATACTGTGGAGTGTACTGGTGGTGGTGATACTGTGGAGTGTACTGGTGGTGGTGATACTGTGGAGTGTACTGGTGGTGGTGATACTGTGGAGTGTACTGGTGGTGGTGATACTGTGGAGTGTACTGGTGGTGGTGATACTGTGGAGTGTACTGGTGGTGGTGATACTGTGGAGTGTACTGGTGGTGGTGATACTGTGGAGTGTACTGGTGGTGGTGATACTGTGGAATGTACTGGTGGTGGTGATACTGTGGAGTGTGCTGGTGGTGGTGATACTGGGAGTGGTGGTGATACTGTGGAGTGTGCTAGTGGTGGTGATACTGTGGAGTGTACTGGTGGTGTTGATACTGTGGAATGTACTTGTGGTGGTGATACTGTGGAGTGTGCTGGTGGTGATGATACTGTGGAGTGTACTGGTGGTGGTGATACTGTGGAGTGTACTGGTGGTGGTGATACTGTGGAGTGTACTGGTGGTGGTGATACTGTGGAGTGTACTGGTGGTGGTGATACTGTGGAGTGTACTGGTGGTGGTGATACTGTGGAGTGTACTGGTGGTGGTGATACTGTGGAGTGTACTGGTGGTGGTGATACTGTGGAGTGTACTGGTGGTGGTGATACTGTGGAGTGTACTGGTGGTGGTGATACTGTGGAGTGTACTGGTGGTGGTGATACTGTGGAGTGTACTGGTGGTGGTGATACTGTGGAGTGTACTGGTGGTGGTGATACTGTGGAGTGTACTGGTGGTGGTGATACTGTGGAGTGTACTGGTGGTGGTGATACTGTGGAGTGTACTGGTGGTGGTGATACTGTGGAGTGTACTGGTGGTGGTGATACTGTGGAGTGTTCTGGTGGTGGTGATACTGTGGAGTGTACTGGTGGTGGTTATACTGTTGTGTGTGCTGGTGGTGGTGATACTGTGGAGTGTACTGGTGGTGGTGATACTGTGGAGTGTACAGGTGGTGGTGATAGGTGGTGGTGATACTGTGGAGTGTACTGGTGGTGGTGATACTGTGGAGTGTGCTGGTGGTGGTGATACTGTGGAGTGTACTGGTGGTGGTGATACTGTGGAGTGTACTGGTGGTGGTGATACTGTGGAGTGTACTGGTGGTGGTGATACTGTGGAGTGTACTGGTGGTGGTGATACTGTGGAGTGTACTGGTGGTGGTGATACTGTGGAGTGTACTGGTGGTGGTGATACTGTGGAGTGTACTGGTGGTGGTGATACTGTGGAGTGTACTGGTGGTGGTGATACTGTGGAGTGTACTGGTGGTGGTGATACTGTGGAGTGTACTGGTGGTGGTGATACTGTGGAGTGTACTGGTGGTGGTGATACTGTGGAGTGTACTGGTGGTGGTGATACTGTGGAGTGTACTGGTGGTGGTGATACTGTGGAGTGTACTGGTGGTGGTGATACTGTGGAGTGTACTGGTGGTGGTGATACTGTGGAGTGTACTGGTGGTGGTGATACTGTGGAGTGTACTGGTGGTGGTGATACTGTGGAGTGTACTGGTGGTGGTGATACTGTGGAGTGTACTGGTGGTGGTGATACTGTGGAGTGTACTGGTGGTGGTGATACTGTGGAGTGTACTGGTGGTGGTGATACTGTGGAGTGTACTGGTGGTGGTGATACTGTGGAGTGTACTGGTGGTGGTGATACTGTGGAGTGTACTGGTGGTGGTGATACTGTGGAGTGTACTGGTGGTGGTGATACTGTGGAGTGTACTGGTGGTGTTGATACTGTGGAGTGTGGTGGTGGTAATGATACTGGTGGTGGTGATACTGGAGTGGATACTGTGTAGTGTACTGGTAGTGATGATACTGTGGAGTGTACTGGTGGTGGTGATACTGTGGAGTGTACTGGTGGTGGTGATACTGTGGAGTGTACTGGTGGTGGTGATACTGTGGAGTGTACTGGTGGTGGTGATACTGTGGAGTGTACTGGTGGTGGTGATACTGTGGAGTGTACTGGTGGTGGTGATACTGTGGAGTGTACTGGTGGTGGTGATACTGTGGAGTGTACTGGTGGTGGTGATACTGTGGAGTGTACTGGTGGTGGTGATACTGTGGAGTGTACTGGTGGTGGTGATACTGTGGAGTGTACTGGTGGTGGTGATACTGTGGAGTGTACTGGTGGTGGTGATACTGTGGAGTGTACTGGTGGTGGTGATACTGTGGAGTGTACTGGTGGTGGTGATACTGTGGAGTGTACTGGTGGTGGTGATACTGTGGAGTGTACTGGTGGTGGTGATACTGTGGAGTGTACTGGTGGTGGTGATACTGTGGAGTGTACTGGGTGTGGTGATACTGTGGAGTGTACTGGTGGTGGTGATACTGTGGAGTGTACTGGTGGTGGTGATACTGTGGAGTGTACTGGTGGTGGTGATACTGTGGAGTGTACTGGTGGTGGTGATACTGTGGAGTGTACTGGTGGTGGTGATAATGTGGAGTGTACTGGTGGTGGTGATACTGTGGAGTACTGGTGGTGGAGTGGTGGTGATACTGTGGAGTGTACTGGTGGTGGTGATACTGTGGAGTGTACTGGTGGTGGTGATAATGTGGAGTGTACTGGTGGTGGTGATACTGTGGAGTGTACTGGTGGTGGTGATACTGTGGAGTGTACTGGTGGTGGTGATACTGTGGAGTGTACTGGTGGTGGTGATACTGTGGAGTGTACTGGTGGTGGTGATACTGTGGAGTGTACTGGTGGTGGTGATACTGTGGAGTGTACTGGTGGTGGTGATACTGTGGAGTGTACTGGTGGTGGTGATACTGTGGAGTGTACTGGTGGTGATGATACTGTGGAGTGTACTGGTGGTGGTTATACTGTGGTGTTGATACTGTGGAGTGTACTGGTTGTGGTGATACTGTGGAGTGTACTGGTGGTGGTGATACTGTGGAGTGTACTGGTGGTGGTGATACTGTGGAGTGTGCTGGTGGTGGTGATACTGTGGAGTGTTCTGGTGGTGGTGATACTGTGGAGTGTACTGGTGGTGGTTATACTGTGGAGTGTACTGGTGTGGTTGATACTGTGGAGTGTACTGGTGGTGGTGATATTGTGGAGTGTGCTGGTGGTGTTGATACTGTGGAGTGTACTGGTGGTGGTGGTGATACTGTGGAGTGTACTGGTGGTGGTGATACTGTGGAGTGTACTGGTGGTGGTGATACTGTGGAGTGTGCTGGTGGTGGTGATACTGTGGAGTGTACTGGTGGTGGTGATACTGTGGAGTGTACTGGTGGTGGTGATACTGTGGAGTGTACTGGTGGTGGTGATACTGTGGAGTGTACTGGTGGTGGTGATACTGTGGAGTGTACTGGTGGTGGTGATACTGTGGAGTGTACTGGTGGTGGTGATACTGTGGAGTGTACTGGTGGTGGTGATACTGTGGAGTGTACTGGTGGTGGTGATACTGTGGAGTGTACTGGTGGTGGTGATACTGTGGAGTGTGCTGGTGGTGGTGATACTGTGGAGTGTATTTGTGGTGGTGATAGTGTGTAGTGTACTGGTGGTGGTGATACTGTGGAGTGTACTGGTGGTGGTGATACTTTGGAGTGTACTGGTGGTGGTGATACTGTGGAGTGTACTGGTGGTGGTGATACTGTGGAGTGTACTGGTGGTGGTGATACTGTGGAGTGTACTGGTGGTGGTGATACTGTGGAGTGTACTGGTGGTGGTGATACTGTGGAGTGTACTGGTGGTGGTGATACTGTGGAGTGTACTGGTGGTGGTGATACTGTGGAGTGTACTGGTGGTGGTGATACTGTGGAGTGTACTGGTGGTGGTGATACTGTGGAGTGTACTGGTGGTGGTGATACTGTGGAGTGTACTGGTGGTGGTGATACTGTGGAGTGTACTGGTGGTGGTGATACTGTGGAGTGTACTGGTGGTGGTGATACTGTGGAGTGTACTGGTGGTGGTGATACCGTGGAGTGTACTGGTGGTGGTGATACTGTGGAGTGTACTGTGGAGTGTACTGTGGAGTGTACTGGTGGTGGTGATACTGTGGAGTGTACTGGTGGTGGTGATACTGTGGAGTGTACTGGTGGTGGTGATACTGTGGAGTGTACTGGTGGTGGTGATACTGTGGAGTGTACTGGTGGTGGTGATACTGTGGAGTGTACTGGTGGTGGTGATACTGTGGAGTGTACTGGTGGTGGTGATACTGTGGAGTGTACTGGTGGTGGTGATACTGTGGAGTGTACTGGTGGTGGTGATACTGTGGAGTGTACTGGTGGTGGTGGTGGTGGTGGTGATACTGTGGAGTGTACTGGTGGTGGTGATACTGTGGAGTGTACTGGTGGTGGTGATACTGTGGAGTGTACTGGTGGTGGTGATACTCTGGAGTGTGCTGGTGGTGGTGATACTGTGGAGTGTACTGGATGTGGTGATACTGTGGAGTGTACTGGTGGTGGTGATACTGTGGAGTGTGCTGGTTGTGGTGATACTGGTGGTGGTGATACTGTGGAGTGTCGTGGTGGTGGTGATTCTGTGGAGTGTACTGGTGGTGGTGATACTGTGGAGTGTGGTGGAGGTGATACTGTGGAGTGTACTGGTGGTGGTGATACTGTGGAGTGTACTGGTGGTGGTGATACTGTGGAGTGTACTGGTGGTGGTGATACTGTGGAGTGTACTGGTGGTGGTGATACTGTGGAGTGTACTGGTGGTGGTGATACTGTGGAGTGTACTGGTGGTGGTGATACTGTGGAGTGTGCTGGTGGTGGTGATACTGTGGAGTGTACTGGTGGTGGTGATACTGTGGAGTGTACTGGTGGTGGTGATACTGTGGAGTGTACTGGTGGTGGTGATACTGTGGAGTGTACTGGTGGTGGTGATACTGTGGAGTGTACTGGTGGTGGTGATACTGTGGAGTGTACTGGTGGTGGTGATACTGTGGAGTGTACTGGTGGTGGTGATACTGTGGAGTGTACTGGTGGTGGTGATACTGTGGAGTGTACTGGTGGTGGTGATACTGTGGAGTGTACTGGTGGTGGTGATACTGTGGAGTGTACTGGTGGTGGTGATACTGTGGAGTGTACTGGTGGTGGTGATACTGTGGAGTGTACTGGTGGTGGTGATACTGTGGAGTGTGCTGGTGGTGGTGATACTGTGGAGTGTACTGGTGGTGGTGATACTGTGGAGTGTACTGGTGGTGGTGATACTGTGGAGTGTACTGGTGGTGGTGATACTGTGGAGTGTACTGGTGGTGGTGATACTGTGGAGTGTGCTGGTGGTGATGATACTATGGAGTGTACTGGTGGTGGTGATACTGTGGAGTGTACTGGTGGTGGTGATACTGTGGAGTGTACTGGTGGAGGTGATACTGTGGAGTGTACTGGTTGTGGTGATACTGTGGAGTGTGCTGGTGGTGGTGATACTGTGGAGTGTTCTGGTGGTGGTGATACTGTGGAGTGTACTGGTGATGGTGGTGGAGTGTACTGGCGGTGGTGATACTGTGGAGTGTCCTGGTGGTGGTGATACTGTGATACTGTGGAGTGTACAGGTGGTGGTGATACTGTGGAGTGTGCTGGTGGTGGTGATACTGTGGAGTGTACTGGTGGTGGTGATACTGTGGAGTGTACTGGTGGTGGTGATACTGTGGAGTGTACTGGTGGTGGTGATACTGTGGAGTGTACTGGTGGTGGTGATACTGTGGAGTGTACTGGTGGTGGTGATACTGTGGAGTGTACTGGTGGTGGTGATACTGTGGAGTGTACTGGTGGTGGTGATACTGTGGAGTGTACTGGTGGTGGTGATACTGTGGAGTGTACTGGTGGTGGTGATACAGTGGAGTGTACTGGTGGTGGTGATACTGTGGAGTATACTGGTGGTGGTGGTGGTGATACTGTGGAGTGTGTACTGGTGGTGGTGATACTGTGGAGTGTGCTGGTGGTGGTGATACTTTGGAGTGTATACTGTGTGGTTGTGATACTGTGGAGTGTACTTTAGGTGGTGATACTGTGGAGTGAACTGGAGGTGGTGATACTGAGGAGTGAACTGGTGGTGGTGATGGTGGTGGTGATACTGTGGAGTGTGCTGGTGGTGGTGATACTGTGGAGTGTACTGGTGGTGGTGATACTGTGGAGTGTACTGGTGGTGGTGATACTGTGGAGTGTACTGGTGGTGGTGATGGAGTGTACTGTGGAGTGTCCTGGTGGTGGTGATACTGTGGAGTGTACTGGTGGTGGTGATACTGTGGAGTGTACTGGTGGTGGTGATACTGTGGAGTGTACTGGTGGTGGTGATACTGTGGAGTGTACTGGTGGTGGTGATACTGTGGAGTGTGCTGGTGGTGGTGATTCTGTGGAGTGTACTGTGGTGGTGATACTGTGGAGTGTGCTGGTGGTGGTGATACTGTGGAGTGTACTGGTGGTGTTGATACTGTGGAGTGTACTGGTGGTGGTGATACTGTGGAGTGTACTGGTGGTGGTGATACTGTGGAGTGTACTGGTGGTGGTGATACTGTGGAGTGTACTGGTGGTGGTGATACTGTGGAGTGTACTGGTGGTGGTGATACTGTGGAGTGTACTGGTGGTGGTGATACTGTGGAGTGTACTGGTGGTGGTGATACTGTGGAGTGTGGTGGTGGTGATACTGTGGAGTGTGCTTTTTGTGGTGATACTGTGGAGTGTACTGGTGGTGGTGATACTGTGGAGTGTACTGGTGGTGGTGATACTGTGGAGTGTACTGGTGGTGGTGATACTGTGGAGTGTACTGGTGGTGGTGATACTGTGGAGTGTACTGGTGGTGGTGATACTGTGGAGTGTACTGGTGGTGGTGATACTGTGGAGTGTGCTGGTGGTGGTGATACTGTGGAGTGTACTGGTGGTGGTGATACTGTGGAGTGTACTGGTGGTGGTGATACTGTGGTGGTGATGATACTATGGAGTGTACTGGTGGTGGTGATACTGTGGAGTGTACTGGTGGTGGTGATACTGTGGAGTGTACTGGTGGAGGTGATACTGTGGAGTGTACTGGTTGTGGTGATACTGTGGAGTGTACTGGTGGTGGTGATACTGTGGAGTGTACTGGTGGTGGTGATACTGTGGAGTGTACTGGTGGTGGTGATACTGTGGAGTGTGCTGGTGGTGGTGATACTGTGGAGTGTACTGGTGGTGGTGATACTGTGGAGTGTACTGGTGGTGGTGATACTGTGGAGTGTACTGGTGGTGGTGATACTGTGGAGTGTACTGGTGGTGGTGATACTGTGGAGTGTACTGGTGGTGGTGATACTGTGGAGTGTACTGGTGGTGGTGATACTGTGGAGTGTACTGGTGGTGGTGATACTGTGGAGTGTACTGGTGGTGGTGATACTGTGGAGTGTACTGGTGGTGGTGATACTGTGGAGTGTACTGGTGGTGGTGATACTGTGGAGTGTGCTGGTGGTGGTGATACTGTGGAGTGTACTGGTGGTGGTGATACTGTGGAGTGTACTGGTGGTGGTGATACTGTGGAGTGTACTGGTGGTGGTGATACTGTGGAGTGTACTGGTGGTGGTGATACTGTGGAGTGTACTGGTGGTGGTGATACTGTGGAGTGTACTGGTGGTGGTGCTGGTGGTGGTGTTGATACTGTGGAGTGTACTGGTGGTGGTGATACTGTGGAGTGTACTGGGTGGTGGTGGATAGTGTGCTGGTGGTGGTGATACGGTGGAGTGTTCTGGTGGTGGTGATACTGTGGAGTGTACTGGTGGTGGTGATACTGTGGAGTGTACTGGTGGTGGTGATACTGTGGAGTGTACTGGTGGTGGTGATACTGTGGAGTGTACTGGTGGTGGTGATACTGTGGAGTGTACTGGTGGTGGTGATACTGTGGAGTGTACTGGTGGTGGTGATACTGTGGAGTGTACTGGTGGTGGTGATACTGTGGAGTGTACTGGTGGTGGTGATACTGTGGAGTGTACTGGTGGTGGTGATACTGTGGAGTGTACTGGTGGTGGTGATACTGTGGAGTGTACTGGTGGTGGTGATACTGTGGAGTGTACTGGTGGTGGTGATACTGTGGAGTGTACTGGTGGTGGTGATACTGTGGAGTGTACTGGTGGTGGTGATACTGTGGAGTGTACTGGTGGTGGTGATACTGTGGATTCTATTGGTGGTGGTGATACTGTGGAGTGTACTGGTGGTGGTGATACTGTGGAGTGTACTGGTGGTGGTGATACTGTGGAGTGTACTGGTGGTGGTGATACTGTGGAGTGTACTGGTGGTGGTGATACTGTGGAGTGTACTGGTGGTGGTGATACTGTGGAGTGTACTGGTGGTGGTGATACTGTGGAGTGTACTGGTGGTGGTGATACTGTGGAGTGTACTGGTGGTGGTGATACTGTGGAGTGTACTGGTGGTGGTGATACTGTGGAGTGTACTGGTGGTGGTGATACTGTGGAGTGTACTGGTGGTGGTGATACTGTGGAGTGTACTGGTGGTGGTGATACTGTGGAGTGTACTGGTGGTGGTGATACTGTGGAGTGTGGACTGGTGGTGGTGGTACAGTGGAGTGTACTGGTGGTGGTGATACTGTGGAGTGTACTGGTGGTGGTGATACTGTGGAGTGTACTGGTGGTGGTGATACTGTGGAGTGTACTGGTGGTGATGATACTGTGGAGTGTACTGGTGGTGGTGATACTGTGGAGTGTACTGGTGGTGGTGATACTGTGGAGTGTACTGGTGGTGGTGATACTGTGGAGTGTACTGGTGGTGGTGATACTGTGGAGTGTACTGGTGGTGGTGATACTGTGGAGTGTACTGGTGGTGGTGATACTGTGGAGTGTACTGGTGGTGGTGATACTGTGGAGTGTACTGGTGGTGGTGATACTGTGGAGTGTACTGATGGTGGTGATACTCATACACAGCAGCATATGTGCAGGAATACAGTAAGTGCACTAAAGGGTAACTCTGCAGCAGTAAGTTTAAAGGGTTTAAGGCTTTTGAACACACATTAAATATATGGGAATTACCAAGAGATCTTTAAATATTTTTTTTTTATATTTTATTTAAAACATTATAAATTACAAAGTTTTATAAAATATTAAATAACACTACAATACAGGATCTGAACAAGATTATTAAGAATCATATCACAAGTGCAGAAGAAAATTTTTGAAAACTCAGTGCAAAATAGGAATGTGTAACAAACACGCACAATACAAACATACCATTAACTGACACACATTATACCAAATGATAAAATATCTGACACATACACTCAAAACTGTTGGGGGGAGAGCCCCCCCATTAAAACCCATCTATAAATATATCCAGGTCATTCGCACACTTAAATCTACCCAAGGTCCTAGCCTCTATCACCCCACTGGGAAGACTGATCCGAGCATCTACCACTCTGTTAGACTCTATCACCCCACTGGGAAGACTGATCCGAGCATCTACCACTCTGTTAGACTCTATCACCCCACTGGGAAGACTGATCCGAGCATCTACCACTCTGTTAGACTCTATCACCCCACTGGGAAGACTGATCCGAGCATCTACCACTCTGTTAGACTCTATCACCCCACTGGGAAGACTGATCCGAGCATCTACCACTCTGTTAGACTCTATCACCCCACTGGGAAGACTGATCCGAGCATCTACCACTCTGTTAGACTCTATCACCCCACTGGGAAGACTGATCCGAGCATCTACCACTCTGTTAGACTCTATCACCCCACTGGGAAGACTGATCCGAGCATCTACCACTCTGTTAGACTCTATCACCCCACTGGGAAGACTGATCCGAGCATCTACCACTCTGTTAGACTCTATCACCCCACTGGGAAGACTGATCCGAGCATCTACCACTCTGTTAGACTCTATCACCCCACTGGGAAGACTGATCCGAGCATCTACCACTCTGTTAGACTCTATCACCCCACTGGGAAGACTGATCCGAGCATCTACCACTCTGTTAGACTCTATCACCCCACTGGGAAGACTGATCCGAGCATCTACCACTCTGTTAGACTCTATCACCCCACTGGGAAGACTGATCCGAGCATCTACCACTCTGTTAGACTCTATAACCCCACTGGGAAGACTGATCCGAGCATCTACCACTCTGTTAGACTCTATCACCCCACTGGGACGACTGATCCGAACATCTACCACTCTGTTAGACTCTATCACCCCACTGGGAAGACTGATCCGAGCATCTACCACTCTGTTAGACTCTATCACCCCACTGGGAAGACTGATCCGAGCATCTACCACTCTGTTAGACTCTATCACCCCACTGGGAAGACTGATCCGAGCATCTACCACTCTGTTAGACTCTATCACCCCACTGGGAAGACTGATCCGAGCATCTACCACTCTGTTAGACTCTATCACCCCACTGGGAAGACTGATCCGAGCATCTACCACTCTGTTAGACTCTATCACCCCACTGGGAAGACTGATCCGAGCATCTACCACTCTGTTAGAAAACCAGTACGGAGTTGAATTTGTCTTAGTGCAACTTTACATTATAGCAGAACCATTGTGGATTTTGATCATAATATGTACCACTAAATTGCACATATCTATGTATTTTGTAAATGCGGTTTTAAATAAAATTATATAAATATATATATATATATATATATATATATATATATATATATATATATATATATATATATATATATATATATATATATATATATATATATTTATATATATATATATACATATATATATATATATATATATATATATATATATATATATATATATATATATATATATATATATATATATATATATATATATATATATATATATATATATATATGTATATATATATATATATATATATATATATATATATATATATATATATATATATATATATATATATATATATATATATATATATATATGTTAAAAGCAGATGGGGATATAGTTTTGGAGTAGTTGGTGGAATTATTTAATAAATGTATGGAAGAGGGTAAGGTACCTAGGGATTGGCAGAGAGCATGTATAGTTCCTTTGTATAAAGGCAAAGGGGATAAAAGAGAGTGCAAAAATTATAGGGGGATAAGTCTGCTGAGTATACCTGGTAAAGTGTATTGTAGAGTTATTATTGAAAGAATTAAGAGTAAGACAGAGAATAGGATAGCAGATGATGTGTGATGTCACCGTGGTTGTTTAATATATTTATAGATGGGGTTGTAAGAGAAGTAAATGCGAGGGTCTTGGCAAGAGGCGTGGAGTTAAAAGATAAAGAATCACACACAAAGTGGGAGTTGTCACAGCTGCTCTTTGCTGATGACACTGTGCTCTTGGGAGATTCTGAAGAGAAGTTGCAGAGATTGGTGGATGAATTTGGTAGGGTGTGCAAAAGAAGAAAATTAAAGGTGAATACAGGAAAGAGTAAGGTTATGAGGATAACAAAAAGATTAGGTGATGAAAGATTGAATATCAGATTGGAGGGAGAGAGTATGGAGGAGGAGAATGTATTCAGATATTTGGGAGTGGACGTGTCAGCGGATGGGTCTATGAAAGATGAGGTGAATCATAGAATTGATGAGGGGAAAAGAGTGAGTCTGTGGAGACAAAGAACTTTGTCCTTGGAGGCAAAGAGGGGAATGTATGAGAGTATAGTTCTACCAACGCTCTTATATGGGTGTGAAGCATGGGTGATGAATGTTGCAGCGAGGAGAAGGCTGGAGGCAGTGGAGATGTCATGTCTGAGGGCAATGTGTGGTGTGAATATAATGCAGAGAATTCGTAGTTTGGAAGTTAGGAGGAGGTGCGGGATTACCAAAACTGTTGTCCAGAGGGCTGAGGAAGGGTTGTTGAGGTGGTTCGGACATGTAGAGAGAATGGAGCGAAACAGAATAACTTCAAGAGTGTATCAGGCTGTAGTGGAATGAAGGCGGGGTAGGGGTCGGCCTAGGAAAGGTTGGAGAGAGGGGGTAAAGGAGGTTTTGTGTGCGAGGGGCTTGGACTTCCAGCAGGCATGCGTGAGCGTGTTTGATAGGAGTGAATGGAGACAAATGGTTTTTAATACTTGACGTGCTGTTGGAGTGTGAGCAAAGTAACATTTATGAAGGGGTTCAGGGAAACCGGCAGGCTGGACTTGAGTCCTGGAGATGGGAAGTACAGTGCCTGCACTCTGAAGGAGGGGTGTTAATGTTGCAGTTTAAAAACTGTAGTGTAAAGCACCCTTCTGGCAAGACAGTGATGGAGTGAATGATGGTGAAAGTTTTTCTTTTTTGGGCCACCCTGCCTTGGTTGGAATCGGCCAGTGTGTTAATAAAAAAATAAATATATATATATATATATATATATATATATATATATATATATATATATATGTATATATTTATATATATATATATATTTATATATCTATATATATATATATATATATATATTTATATATGTATATATATATATATATTTATATATATATATATATATATATATTGGTGTTCACAATAATACCAAGACACAATACATTGAATATCAAATATTAATATAAGTGTATTATAACCTAACACAATGTCACCTCAACCAGGTGACAATAACTGCCAGTGACGTTCAACTTAACCCTAAGCAATGTATATATAAACTCTTAATTGTAACCCTACCATTTCTGCCGTAACTAAATAAAAGAGTACTCCCCATAATTACAGTCCTGTGGAAAATACTGTATATGTTCCGATAATACAATGTATTTTGTATGTAAATTTTTGTAATATATTGTAAAAAATAAAAATTAATTTGTAAATCAATAAAGAACCAATGAAATTGGTGAGCATCGCTGGGGAAGGAGAGTCACCATTGTTTTGAACTGACCAAGAGAAACGTTAGTGAAAGTCGGAAGAATTTTCGTCGCTCTAGAGGTTATATTGGGCTTAAAACCTCTCAAATAGGAGCCGAAATTGTTGGAATTGCTGTCCTGCAGAATGTGAGAATTAGGCGACTGGAGAGGACTCCCTAATTAGATGGAAACAGGATATTACCACAGCTGAGTCGATGTCTATTTATGTTGAAATTCTGGCCAGTATTTTCTTCATTTTTTAGGCAAGGGGTTTTGTGTATGACAGACCGCATTCTCCAGACTAATTGGTGAGTGGTATTAAGATAAATTCTCCTTCAATGTATATGTATTCATTTTTTAATTTTAATATGCAGTCCACATATTTATATTAATGTTTTACCAGAATTCCTGGTGATGTATATATCATTTGAAATTAATATAGGTCCAGAGTGACTTTTGGTGATAGAGATTGTAGTAGGTATCGAAGGGGGACATTTTTTCTTCGACCTAGGTGTCCTAAAATTCCTACTTGTCTCTGTAACTTTGATAAATAATAATTATCTTTGTTACCATGTACTGGTATGTATCTAATGAGATTCATCCAGGTAAATTTTAACTTTCTATATATTTGCCCGTTGGCCCTTGATCGAATTGGATGATATTAGTGAAGTCATTAATTAGTGAATTACTTACTAATAATTATATGTGAAATGACAGAAGGAGGTGGATGTTAAGTTTACAAATTTACTTAATGTGTAGTGGATTATAATTACTGCAATCATAATTTTGCTTAGCTCAAGTGTAGCTAGGATTTATATTAATGTATTTAAAATTTATATTATAATTTTCTTACATGTATAATTGCTAAGCTCAAGTGTAACTAGGATTTACATTAATGTATTTAGAATTTTTATTATATTTTCCTTACATGTAATTACTAAGCTCAAGTGTAGCTAGGATTTATTCAAAGGTAAGTTGTAATATTTACCTTTATAAAGTGCATAATTAAGTACATAATCAGTGTTATTAATGAAGAGGAATTTAATACATTGCACCATGGGTGAAAATGAGGAAAATAATGTAGAGGACAAACACATGGAATTTAGAGCAAAGAAAGCATCATTACAGGCTAGAAAGGGTCATGTAACAAAGGCATATAATAAATGTTTGGAATTAATGATTCAGGAAACTGTGAATACTGATGATTTAAAATTGTATTTAGATGCTTTATGGAATAGATATGATTCATATAAATTATATAGAAATATGAAGGAGATTTGTTAGTAAACTGTGCAGATGAGACAGAATTGGATCTTATGATTAACCAGTATTATGAATTAGAAGAAAAAATTCTTTCTTGCAAAAGTTAAACTTTGAAGAAATTAAAGTGTGTAAACCCAGCAGTTAATCAATCTATCCCAACAAATAAGATGTCTTTGCCAAAACTCCCAGGATTATGTTTATCTGTATTTAATCCTGGAGAAAATTGGGAGGAGTTTTGGTCAATTTTTAAAGCAGCTGTGCATGATAGGAGTGATCTAGCATGTGTTACTAAATTATTTTACCTCAAAGGGCAGACAAGAGGAGATGCTCACATGCTCATACAAACCTTTCCCAATGTAGATGATGCTTACAAAGAAGCAGTTGACTTGTTGAAGGTCACGTATGGTAACATAGAACAAAGTAGGTTGGATCTAGTGACTATCATTGTTAATTTAAAAACTCCAGATCACACTTACAAAGGTTTACAGCAGTTTAGAGTTAAACTGGAGAGCACTCTCAAAACTTTAAGTAATAAATATAATCTGAAGGAATCAGACTGGTTATTGAGTGCCATTGTACAAAATAAATTAAGTTGTAAAATGGTTGAATGACTCTCAAACAAGTATCACAAAGGTTATTTTGGTCTGGAGGAAATAAGACTAGGTCTACAAGAATTAATTGTTCAGTTACAGACCAGCAAACTAACTCATTTTAAAGATGCAACTCATAATAGCTCTGAGATATCTGTCAGTTTCACAAAGGAAAAAATTATCCCAATGTTAATAATCAAAATTCATCTCCTAAAAAGAGTTGCTATGAGGGAAAAGTTCAATAGATAGGAGTAGCGAGGGAGTATATCTGGAGTTTATCTGGAGAGAGTTCCGGGGGTCAACGCCCCCGCGGCCCGGTCTGTGACCAGGCCTCCTTAGGTCAGTGTCCAAGGATGCGACCCACACCAGTCGACTAACACCCAGGTACCCATTTTACTGATGGGGAACATAGACAACAGGTGGAAAGAAACACGTCCAATGTTTCTACTCTGGCTGGGAATCGAACCCAGGCCCTCACCGTGTGAAGCGAGAGCGTTAACCACCAGGCCACCAGAGCCAGCTACTTGTTAAGGTAGGGTAAGTCCAGCTCCCGCTATTGCCCCCTCCCTTTTTCCCCCTCCCCGAAAGTGATAGTTTGATTGCCGGCTACTTGTTAAGGTAGGGTCAGTCTAGCTCCCGCTATCCCTTCCCCTCCCTCTTTCCCCCCATCCCCGAAAGGTGATGTGTGGGGCTCCGGTCAAACAGTAAATCACTCGACTCACAGCTCCCAACACTACTGTAAGTACACGCCTGATCATATTTTAGTGGACTTATTGGTTGAAAGCTTCACTTTTGATCAATAATTAACTTAGTCCTTTCAGTCTTGATATTTTAAAAGGTTTAATAATCACATCTTTTAGGTATTGTACTTATCATGGAGAGTGATTTCTTAAGCAGTGGGTAATCTGTCTCTCTTTACAGCTTGAAAGGACAGAGAGGGTCACCTGCTAATCAACGAGTAAAATTGAAGGAGACGGACTAACGTTCTGAGACGTCCAAAATTCTGATCCACTTACCTGTTTGTGTATGCAAGTAGCAGGATATAACCCCTCATCATTGCAGTGGAAAAAACCTGCTTTCCTGTCATCAGGACGGATTATTGATGGCTATAAAATCTGTGAAGAACGAGCCGGTGGGTTGTCACCAACACCTGCAACCGCCCCATCATCCGCAATGGCTACGATTTCAACAACACACAGTGTCACCAACACCAGACACCCAAGTTTTATATATATATTAGCGTTGAATTCAGATATCATTTATATTTTTCATTTTTCGTTATGTTTAAGGTAGGATCAATAATTCATATTTAAGTGTTTTATATTTTAAATTTTCTAAATAATAAATTGTTTATGTTTATCAGTTTTTGGTTCTTTTTCTATACATTAATTTTCATGAGGAGGAGCCAGCTTTGGTAATACTGTCTGAAGTTGTTACTGAGCTGAGTAAGCCTTCACAAGTGGTGACCTTGCCAGGATCAACTCGACTGAATCAAGATTCAACTCCATCTCGAATCTATCATTGGAACTTCAACGCTGCATACCAGAGACGGTTACCACCAACCATGAGTAATCATTCTCTATGGTAGGACTACAGTACAGGTATTTAAAAGATTTGGTGATTGTTATAGTCTCAATTTATTGTAAGTCAAGTCAGGCAGGATATAATATTTAATTCTGCCACCTTTTTGCTCGAGCTTGAAACACTTTGGAGGATTAGACTCTAGGGACCCGACAATTTCCAGTGACAAATTGTTTCATTGAGCTCTTTATTATATCAAGGGAACCGTCGTAGGACACTCTTGATTTGTTGGTGAGAAGACTGGATGGTCAAGGGACCCTATTCTACTTACTGTTTGGTCGGAGCCGGCATAAAATCCTTCGTTTTCATTAATACATATTGTTTAATTGAAGCAATTACCCATTTCATTTTCCCCTGGTAGTTTAAGTTATTCTTGCAAATATGGAGAAATACCAGTTTTGGATGAACGCTGGAAGTAAGTTAGGAATAACAGGAAAAAATTTAGAATCTTTCATTAGTGCTAAAATCCAGGAAAGAATTGAGAAGGAGAGAGAGAGAGAATCGAAAGAGAAGAGGAAAAGGAGAGATTTAGAATCGAAAGAGAAGACAAAAAAGAGCGTGATATACTTGATCGTGAGGAAAGAGCTAGAGAACGTGAAGAAAGAGCTAAAGTACGTGAGGAACAAGTTAAATTAAGTGAACTTGAGGAAAGAGCAAAGGATAAAGAATTTGAGTTAAGGGAGAGAGAAAAAGATCAAGAGCTAGAACAAGTTTGCCTTGAATTAGAGAATAAAAAGTTAACTTTCTCACAACAGCAATTAGATGAAGGAGTAATGGAACAACGTGCAGCTAGTGCACATATTCCAACACCTAATTTACCTCCCTTCTCAGAGGTTTGAAAATACCGCTACCCTCTGTGAATGGCCTGCTGACACCTGGGCTACCAGGTTAGGAATGTTATTTACTGGTACAGCCTTGAATATATATGCAACTTTGTCACAGGATATCATATGTAATTATAACCTACTGAAGAAGGCAACCCTTAAATCATATAAAAAAACCACTAATTCTTACAGGTAAGATTTCAGGTATGCCACCTTACAGCCTGGCCAGAACTTTCAGCAGTTACAGGTAACACTCTTTCATTTGTTCGACTTTTGGATAGAGAGTTCAGGAATTAATAGCAGTTATGAATCTCTTAGAGACTTCATGGTTGCTGACCAGTTCCTGACAGCTCTTCCCCATCAGATACAAACATTCATCAGAGAACGTAACCTGATTAAAGCTGAGGAAGTTGCTGAGGCTGCTGACCTGTATGCTGAGGCTCACAATTCCTATAAAGACCTAATGGGATCGAACCCTAAGGGCAAGGGTTCATCAGACCTTAAGAAATCAAAGCCTCTAGTGGAAAGTAAAATGACTTCTTTTATTCCTGTTTGTCATTTGTGTGGTGTTAAGGGACATGAACGTCCAGATTGTCCTTCTAAGAAGGTCCAAAAAGTTGGAAGATGTTTTAAAGACTCTAATGACCAAGCACCCTTCTGTTCAGGAACAGTTAATGGACTTAATGTATCTACCATTTTACGAGACACTGGATTCACACGTATAGTCATTTCTGATAAGCTGTTCCCTAATCTTAAAGAAACTCACTCCTCTGCTATACTTTCAGACTACTTGGGCCGTACGGACACTTTTCGTATCATCCGTTGTTACATTAGGTCTAAATGGTTCACAGGTTGGTCTGAAGCAGTACTAGCTCCCATCACTTCTTGCTCCGTACTAATAGGTAATGTAAAAGGTGCCATTCTTCCTTCTGAGGTTGACCTTTCAACACCAAAGGTGGACATAAGCTTTTCAGATCCTCTTCCTGTAGAGTCAGAGAAGCTCCTCGAAAGTTCAGATGAGACAATGTCTCGCGAGATTCTTGTGGGATTATAAACCACTGATGCTACTCTCGAAAGCGAGGTAGTAGGATCACCGGCTCACTTGTTAGATGAAAGTGAAGATATCACCTCCGATACCATAAATGTCTTGACTAGAGCTCGGACCAAAGCCCAGGAATCTCCTACTGTCCATCCTTTGATTTTCCCTGACTTTAAGCCTTTATATATATCGAAGGACTCCTTTGCCAATTTACAACGTAATTGCCCTTCTCTTCAGAATTGCCATAATGCCGCTAAACAAAATCAAGTTATCCAAAGGAAAAACTTACCATATAAATCTGAATATATAAAAGGCATCTTGTACAAGTCAGTATTCAAATTAAATTCAGATGAGATAGACTATTCCATCTTAGTTGTTCCAAGTCAATGCAGAGAGACTGTTCTTAAAATGGCTCATGACCTGCCAGTGGCCGGACATTTCTCGCATCGTAAAACCTTAAATAAAATTAGGGAAACCTATTTTTGGCCAAAAATGTTATCAGATGTCACTACCTATTGTAGATCGTGTACACTTTGCCAACTGTCATCCTCCCGAGGTACCAGGCGAGTACCTATGGTCAAAATGCCAGTCTTTACGGTACCTTTTGAAAGAATAGCTATTGACATCGTTGGTCGTTTATCTCCACTTTCATCTGGGGGACATAGATATGTATTAACATTAGTTGATTATGTTTCGAGTTTCCCTGAAGCCGTTCCCCTAAAGACCATAACTACTACAGAGGTTGCTGAAGCCCTTTTGTCCATCTTCTCCAGAGTGGGCATCCCTAGAGAAATTTTGTCTGACCATGGGACACAATTCACATCTGACTTAATGCAACACCTATACCAACTTCTGGGAGTGAAGCCTCTCTTCACCACACCCTATCATCCCAGCTGTAATGGGAGGATTGAGCACCAGCATTCGATTCTCAAGTCCATTTTAAGGAAACTTTGCTCCCTTAAACCTAAGGAGTGGCATCGTTAACTACCCTGTGCTTTGTTTGCCATGAGGGAAGTTCCCAGTGACTCTTTGGGGTTTTCACCTTTTGAACTTCTCTATGGTAGACAGGCCAGAGGTCCACTGTCCATCCTTCATGACTTATGGGCTAATGAGGAGGTAAATGCTGAGCTTCAGTCTTCTTACCAGTTTCTCCTTGACCTTAGATCCAAACTCTGACATAGTTTCGAAAAACTTAAGCTTGTCAAGGTACCAGTACAAAACATATTTTGATTCCAAAAGTCAGAGTAGAAGTTTTAAAGTAGGGGATGAAGTTCTGGTGCTTTTGCCTATCAAGTCAAATAAATTATTAGTAGCATGGAAAGGTCCATATAAAGTATTAAAATTTTTTGGAAAAGTTGACTACCTCATAGAAGTCAAGGGGAAACCTAAGCTTTATCATTAACATCCTTAAGAAATATTACCGAAGAAATTCGGTTAACTGCCTTAATAACTTTGACTTAGTTTTTCCACACGAACTTGATAAAACAACTGAAGAATGTAAGGTGTGTGTAATTGACACCTCTAACTTAGACTATGATGAAGAACTACATGACTTGGTGACTCTTGACCACTTGGGCACAACCAACATTAATATTAATGAATCTTTGGATGACCATAAGAAACATGAACTACTTCAATGTGTGAGTAACTTTTCAGACGTCTTTTGTGATATTCCAGGTGTTACCTCCACGGTAGTCCATGCGATTGACTTAGTGACAGACAATCCTATCAAACGAAACACAAATAACCCGCACATAAAAGAGAGAAGCTTACGACGACGTTTCGGTCCGACTTGGACCATTGACAAAGTCACACTAACAGAGGTGGAGCAGGACGGCTATATATAGGCAGGAAGAGGTGGAGGTAGTAGTAGTAGTAGTAGTAGTACAGGAATTGTATATAATACCGACAGGATGAAATGACACATGCACAACACCCGGGCATTCCCACCGTAGACGTTTTGCCATCCAGCCAGCCACTGGATGGCGAAACGTCCACAACAAAGACAACCAGACGCCGCACATGTGTCTAATTTCATCAGTAGTTGTAGTAGAAGAAGAAGAGGTAGTGGTAGTGGTAGTGGTAGAAGTGGGAAATAAGGAAGACGAGCCAGTCAAATACAAAGGAAGGGGAGCACTGCAAGAGAGCTAGAAACCCACAGAGGGAGAGCAAGCGCACCAAGGTGCGTGAAAGGGGAAGTTGTGAAATAAAATGAATGAAGAAGGAACAGAAACACGAGACAGGAGAGAGAAAGACAACCCAGAGGAGAAAAGGAGAGAGGAAAGGGGAAGAGGAAGAAGAAGAAGAAGAAGAAGAAGAAGAAGAAGAAGAAGAAGAAGAAGAAGAAGAAGAAGAAGAAGAAGAAGAAGAAGAAGAAGAAGAAAAAATGAGGATTCAGGTTAAGTCACGGGTGTTCTGAAGTTTGGAGCATTTTACAATGTAGTGGGAGAGGAAGGCATCTACAGAGACGAAGCCAGGGCTAAGGTTCATACAAGGAAAGTTGTGTATTAGAGAGGATTCAACTAAACGGCGACTGTTCGAGTTGGAAGTAGGGAAGACAGTTTTAGCAGAAGACCAGTCAATAGGATGGCTATTATCTCTGACGTGACAGAAAAGAGCATTGTTAGTGTCGGCAAGCCTAACACTATTTTTGTGCTCCCTAAGTCTGTCAGAAAGAGATCGACCAGTTTCTCCGAAGTATTGAAGAGGACAGGAGGAGCAAGAAATAGAGTAGACACCAGGAACATCTGTAGAGGGAGGAGAGGTATGAACGAGATTAGTGTGAAGAGTGTTAGTCTGGCGGAAGGTAAGCTTGATGTCTAAGGGACAGAGAGAATTGTTGAGATTAGAAAGACCGGAAATGTAGGGAAGGCAGAGGATAGAAGAGTTCCCATGAGTAGAGAGTTTGGGAGAGAAGAAATTGTGTTTAGCACGTGAGAGGGCAGAGTCTATGAAATGGGAAGGGTAGCCAAGACGGGAGAACGAATTATGAAGAGTGGAAATTTCTGCTGGAAGGAACTGAGGATCACAGATGCGGAGGGCACGGAGAAAGAGGGAGATAAGAACACTTTTCTTGACAGGGAAGCATGATAGGAAAAGTAGTGAATGTACATGCCACTGTGCATAGGTTTACGGTAAACGGAAAAGGAAAAACCTGTATCTGAGCGGTGGACATGGACATCAAGGAAAGGAAGTAAGGAATTAGATTCCCATTCAGCTTTAAACTTAATGGAAGGGGCAAGATTGTTAAGAGCTTCAAGAAAAGGTTGGAAGAGACTGGAGTCATGAGGCCACAGAGCAAAGATGTCATCCACATAGCGGAGCCAGAGTGAAGGTTGCACATCGAGGGTAGGAAGAAGAACAGTCTCGAAGTATTACACGGTGGACATGGACATCAAGGAAAGGAAGTAAGGAATTAGATTCCCATTCAGCTTTAAACTTAATGGAAGGGGCAAGATTGTTAAGAGCTTCAAGAAAAGGTTGGAAGAGACTGGAGTCATGAGGCCACAGAGCAAAGATGTCATCCACATAGCGGAGCCAGAGTGAAGGTTGCACATCGAGGGTAGGAAGAAGAACAGTCTCGAAGTATTACATGGAATACTTCGAGACTGTTCTTCTTCCTACCCTCGATGTGCAACCTTCACTCTGGCTCCGCTATGTGGATGACATCTTTGCTCTGTGGCCTCATGACTCCAGTCTCTTCCAACCTTTTCTTGAAGCTCTTAACAATCTTGCCCCTTCCATTAAGTTTAAAGCTGAATGGGAATTTAATTCCTTACTTCCTTTCCTTGATGTCCATGTCCACCGCTCAGATACAGGTTTTTCCTTTTCCGTTTACCGTAAACCTATGCACAGTGGCATGTACATTCACTACTTTTCCTATCATGCTTCCCCTGTCAAGAAAAGTGTTCTTATCTCCCTCTTTCTCTGTGCCCTCCACATCTGTGATCCTCAGTTTCTTCCAGCAGAAATTTCCACTCTTCATAATTCGTTCTCCCGTCTTGGCTACCCTTCCCATTTCATAGACTCTGCCCTCTCACGTGCTAAACGCAATTTCTTCTCTCCCAAACTCTCTACTCATGGGAACTCTTCTATCCTCTGCCTTCCCTACATTTCCGGTCTTTCTAATCTCAACAATTCTCTCCATCCCTTAGACATCAAGCTTACCTTCCGCCAGACTAACACTCTTCGCACTAATCTCGTTCATACCTCTCCTCCCTCTACAGATGTTCCTGGTGTCTACTCTATTTCTTGCTCCTCCTGTCCTCTTCAATACTTCGGAGAAACTGGTCGATCTCTTTCTGACAGACTTAGGGAGCACAAAAATAGTGTTAGGCTTGCCGACACTAACAATGTTCTTTTCTGTCACGTCAGAGATCATAGCCATCCTATTGACTGGTCTTCTGCTAAAACTGTCTTCCCTACTTCCAACTCGAACAGTCGCCGTTTAGTTGAATCCTCTCTAATACACAACTTTCCTTGTATGAACCTTAGCCCTGGCTTCGTCTCTGTAGATGCCTTCCTCTCCCACTACATTGTAAAATGCTCCAAACTTCAGAACACCCGTGACTTAACCTGAATCCTCATTTTTTTTTTTCTTCTTCTTCTTCTTCTTCTTCTTCTTCTTCTTCTTCTTCTTCTTCTTCTTCTTCTTCTTCTTCTTCTTCTTCTTCTTCCTCTTCCCCTTTCCTCTCTCCTTTTCTCCTCTGGGTTGTCTTTCTCTCTCCTGTCTCGTGTTTCTGTTCCTTCTTCATTCATTTTATTTCACCACTTCCCCTTTCACGCACCTCGGTGCGCTTGCTCTCCCTCTGTGGGTTTCTAGCTCTCTTGCAGTGCTCCCCTTCCTTTGTATTTGACTGGCTCGTCTTCCTTATTTCCCACTTCTACCACTACCACTACCACTACCTCTTCTTCTTCTACTACAACTACTGATGAAATTAGACACATGTGCAGCGTCTGGTTGTCTTTGTTGTGGACGTTTCGCCATCCAGTGGCTGGCTGGATGGCGAAACGTCTACGGTGGGAATGCCCGGGTGTTGTGCATGTGTCATTTCATCCTGTCGGTATTATATACAATTCTTGTACTACTACTACTACTACTACCTCCACCTCTTCCTGCCTATATATAGCCGTCCTGCTCCACCTCTGTTAGTGTGACTTTGTCAATGGTCCAAGTCGGACCGAAACGTCGTCGTAAGCTTCTCTCTTTTATGTGCGGGTTATTTGTGTATCGTTCCAGTCACGGTATTGTGCCTTTTTGTTATCTATCAAACGAAAATTATACCCAGTTCCAGTTCACCTTAGGGATGCATTTGACCGAGAGGTAGACAAATTATTAAAACTAAAGATCATTTAACCTTCAGTATCTGCATAGTGCTCACCAGTAGCCAAGGTTAAGAAGGAGGATAATTCATATAGACCTGCTATTGACTTCAGAGACCTTAATGCTATAACTCTGTGGGATGCTGAGCCTATGCCCTTAATAGATAGTGATCTACACAAATTTTATAATGCTTCCTTCTTTTCAGAGATTGATATTGCGCAGGAATATCATCAAGTAATGTTAGATCCTTCTTCTAAGCAGTACACCGCTTTTCTTACACATCAAGGACTGATGCAGTATAGAACTATGCCCTTCGGTTTGGTAACTGCCTGTGCTACATACGTGAGACGGATGAGAAAGGTCTTGGGTAATATGCCAAATGTTTCAGTTTATTTTGATAACATTTACGTAATGACATCCACGTGGGGCGAACATATCCAAACATTAACATCAGTTTTGCGTAGGTTTCGCTCACATGGCCTCACTGCAAAGCCGAAGAAATGCTTCCTTGGGTATAACAAGATTAGATATCTTGGACTGATACTTTCTAATAACTCTCTGCAGCCTCTCCCCAGTTAGATCAAAGCTTTATCAGAATTTAAATTCCCCAAAACTAAGAAGTTCATGCGTAGCTTTCTTGGTTCTGTAAATTTTTATACACGGTTTATACTGAACCTTACTGATCTTACAGGCATCTTATCTGACTTCCTTAAAAAGTCTGTGAAGGAACCTCTTGAATTTTCCGATGTAGCTCAGGAAAAGTTTAATGAGATTAAAAGTATCTTTTCGAAAGACCCTATACTTAAGATTCCAGATATTAATAAAACATTTTGTTTAAGAACTGATGCCTCCAGTACCGGCTTAGGTGCAGTGTTACTACAATACCATGATGGTACTCCCTTCCCTGTATGCTTCCTAAGCCGGAAACTCCTTCCCGCACAAACGAGGTACTTCTCCATAGAAAAGAAATGTTTGGCCCTTGTTTGGGGTATCTCCAAACTTAAATTTTATTTGCTGGAAAAAGAATTCATTTTAGAAACGGACCACAAACCTTTGATATACCTAGAAACTTTTAAGGGAACCAACAGTCGCCTCTTGAGGTGGACATTGGCACTCCAGGCTTTTAAGTTCCATATTGTGTATATAAATGGTTCATCCAATTATTTCTCTGACTGGTTAAGTCGTGACAGTCAGTAGAAGATTTGTTGCCTTATGCGCCTTCCACATGTTAGAACTTTTTCCTTGCCTATTCTTCTTATACTCCTTGACTATAAGCCTTGGTATGGGGGAGTGTGAGGGAAAAGTTAAATAGATAGGAGTAGCGAGGGAGTATATAGTAACAATAATTTCATTGCCGGCTACTTGTTAAGGTAGGGTAAGTCCAGCTCCCGCTATTCCCCCCTCCCTTATCCCCCTCCCCAAAAGTGATAGTTTGATTGCCGGCTGCTTGTTAAGGTAGGGTCAGTCTAGCTCCCGCTATCCCTTCTCCTCCCTCTTCCCCCCCCCCCCGAAAGGTGACGTGTGGGGCTCCGGTCAAACAGCAAATCACTCAACTCACAGCTCCCAACACTACTGTAAGTACACGCCTGATCATATTTTAGTGGACTTATTGGTTGAAAGCTTCACTTTTGACCAATAATTAACATAGTCCTTTCAGTCTTGATATGTTAAAAGTTTTAATAATCACATCTTTTAGGTATTGTACTTATCATGGAGAGTGATTTCTTAAGCAGTGGGTAATCTGTCTCTCTTTACAGCTTGAAAGGACAGAGAGGGTCACCTGCTAATCAACGAGTAGAATTGAAGGAGATGGACTAACTTTCTGAGACATCCCAAATTCTGATCCACTTACCTGTTTGTGTATGCAAGTTGCAGGATATAATCTCTCATCATTGCAGTGGAAAAAACCTGCTTTCCTGTCATCAGGACGGATTATTTTTTATTATCACACCGGCCGATTCCCACCAAGGCAGGGTGGCCCGAAAAAGAAAAACTTTCACCATCATTCACTCCATCACTGTCTTGCCAGAAGGGTGCTTTACACTACAGTTTTTAAACTGCAACATTAACACCCCTCCTTCAGAGTGCAGGCACTGTACTTCCCATCTCCAGGACTCAAGTCCGGCCTGCCGGTTTCCCTGAATCCCTTCATAAATGTTACTTTGCTCACACTCCAACAGCACGTCAAGTATTAAAAACCATTTGTCTCCATTCACTCCTATCAAACACGCTCACGCATGCCTGCTGGAAGTCCAAGCCCCTCGCACACAAAACCTCCTTTACCCCCTCCCTCCAACCCTTCCTAGGCCGACCCCTACCCCGCCTTCCTTCCACTACAGACTGATACACTCTTGAAGTCATTCTGTTTCGCTCCATTCTCTCTACATGTCCGAACCACCTCAACAACCCTTCCTCAGCCCTCTGGACAACAGTTTTGGTAATCCCGCACCTCCTCCTAACTTCCAAACTACGAATTCTCTGCATTATATTCACACCACACATTGCCCTCAGACATGACATCTCCACTGCCTCCAGCCTTCTCCTCGCTGCAACATTCATCACCCACGCTTCACACCCATATAAGAGCGTTGGTAAAACTATACTCTCATACATTCCCCTCTTTGCCTCCAAGGACAAAGTTCTTTGTCTCCACAGACTCCTAAGTGCACCACTCACTCTTTTTCCCTCATCAATTCTATGATTCACCTCATCTTTCATAGACCCATCCGCTGACACGTCCACTCCCAAATATCTGAATACGTTCACCTCCTCCATACTCTCTCCCTCCAATCTGATATTCAATCTTTCATCACCTAATCTTTTTGTTATCCTCATAACCTTACTCTTTCCTGTATTCACCTTTAATTTTCGTCTTTTGCACACCCTACCAAATTCATCCACCAATCTCTGCAGCTTCTCTTCAGAATCTCCCAAGAGCACAGTGTCATCAGCAAAGAGCAGCTGTGACAACTCCCACTTTGTGTGTGATTCTTTATCTTTTAACTCCACGCCTCTTGCCAAGACCCTCGCATTTACTTCTCTTACAACCCCATCTATAAATATATTAAACAACCACGGTGACATCACACATCCTTGTCTAAGGCCTACTTTTACTGGGAAAAAATTTCCCTCTTTCCTACATACTCTAACTTGAGCCTCACTATCCTCGTAAAAACTCTTCACTGCTTTCAGTAACCTACCTCCTACACCATACACTTGCAACATCTGCCACATTGCCCCCCTATCCACCCTGTCATACGCCTTTTCCAAATCCATAAATGCCACAAAGACCTCTTTAGCCTTATCTAAATACTGTTCACTTATATGTTTCACTGTAAACACCTGGTCCACACACCCCCTACCTTTCCTAAAGCCTCCTTGTTCATCTGCTATCCTATTCTCCGTCTTACTCTTAATTCTTTCAATTATAACTCTACCATACACTTTACCAGGTACACTCAACAGACTTATCCCCCTATAATTTTTGCACTCTCTTTTATCCCCTTTGCCTTTATACAAAGGAACTATGCATGCTCTCTGCCAATCCCTAGGTACCTTACCCTCTTCCATACATTTATTAAATAATTGCACCAACCACTCCAAAACTATATCCCCACCTGCTTTTAACATTTCTATCTTTATCCCATCAATCCCGGCTGCCTTACCCCCTTTCATTTTACCTACTGCCTCACGAACTTCCCCCACACTCACAACTGGCTCTTCCTCACTCCTACAAGATGTTATTCCTCCTTGCCCTATACACGAAATCACAGCTTCCCTATCTTCATCAACATTTAACAATTCCTCAAAATATTCCTTCCATCTTCCCAATACCTCTAACTCTCCATTTAATAACTCTCCTCTCCTATTTTTAACTGACAAATCCATTTGTTCTCTAGGCTTTCTTAACTTGTTAATCTCACTCCAAAACTTTTTCTTATTTTCAACAAAATTTGTTGATAACATCTCACCCACTCTCTCATTTGCTCTCTTTTTACATTGCTTCACCACTCTCTTAACTTCTCTCTTTTTCTCCATATACTCTTCCCTCCTTGCATCACTTCTACTTTGTAAAAACTTCTCATATGCTAACTTTTTCTCCCTTACTACTCTCTTTACATCATCATTCCACCAATCGGATTATTGACGGCTAAAAAAATCTGTGAAGAATGAGCAGGTGGGTTGTCACCAACACCTGCGACCCCCCCCTCCCCATCATCGGCAACGGCTACGATTTCAACAACACGCAGTGTCACCAACACCAGACACCCAAGTTTTATATATATATTAGCGTTGCATTCAGATATCATTTATTTTTTTCATTTTTCATTTTCTTTAAGGTTTTATATTTTATATTTTCTAAATAATAAATTGTTTATGTTTGTCAGTTTTTGGTTCTTTTTCTATTCATTAATTTTCCTGAGGAGGAGCTAGCTTTGGTAATACTGTCTGAAGTTGTTACAGAGCTGAGTAAGCCTTCACAGTTGCATAGGTACATATCAAGTAGCAGGAATCAGAAATAATGATTCTCCACAAGGTAAGAAGAATAAGTACAATCCTAAGAGTAGACCAGTTAATAAGAAACCAGTCAAAGAAAAGAGATTGTCTCTTCTGCAAGGGCACTCATTTTTCTAAGAATTGCAATGCATACAATTCATGGAATGATGAAGTTGAAAGATTGGAAGAACTTGACAAATATATCAGATGTCTAGGTAATCACAATGTAAAAAATTGTCATGCCAAATTAAACAACTGTTATCAATGTCACAAAGGAAGACACTATATAGTCATGTGTAAGGGTCTATATGATAATGTTGATAATAATGATAATATTGACAATCCCGACACAACAGTAGCTAATGTAAAAATTGCTGCTAATGTTAATAAAATGGTTTTGCTGAAGTAGCCTTACATGTGTTAGAGGTAAGAATTGATGATAAAAGGCATACATCAAATAATGTAACTGCATTATTAGACCAGGGATCACAGCGTACTTTCATAAAATGTAAATGTCTTAATGGGATGAAAGTACAAATGGGAGATCCTACAGCTCTAAAATTATCTGGTTTTCTCTCAGATAAAAGGGCTCAATTGTATGACACTGTTTATGTAACTGTCAGTTTGGGCAATGAGAAAAAACGTATTAATGCAGTAATTGTAGATAGGCTCCCAGAGAAAATATCTACAGTAGGGCTTATTAAAGCTACAGAAAGACTTTCACATAATGTAACTTTAGCACCTTCTGGTGTAAATGATGATTCTGTATGCCCAATAAATATTTTAATAGGTAGTGACCATTATGCCTCCTTTGTAAAGGGTATGGTAAAGAAATGTAGTGTCACCCTTTTGAAGACTACAGGAGGCCATGTAATGTATGGTAGGATTCCTCGTAATAATAATGCATGGCTAGAGGAAACTATAAATACTATCACTGTCTTACTCATGAAATCGTACCCCAATATAATTCTTCCATAAAGGATGGTGTTGAGCCAGTGCATAAATTGTGGATATTAGACAGCATTGGAATAAATGTAAATGAAGAAAGTCCAGATGTTCTTTCACTCAGGAGCAATACCTGAGAGATGTAAAATTTGAATCTGGACAATACTGGGTACGTCTTCCGTGGAGACTGAACCTTCCAGAATTGGCCACTAATTACAGAATGGCATATGGACAATTAAAGGCTCAGCTCTGCGAACTGAGTAAGACACCAGAATTTTTGACTGCCAATAATGATATAATTACTGAACAATTAATTAATAAATTTATAGAAGAGGTACCTCCTGAGCAAGCCAAAATTTATGGTCACTATTTGCCACATCACGGAGTGAAGAAAGATTCTAAGACCACTCCTCTGAGGATTGTCTTTAATTGTAGTGCCAGGAGTAACAAAAATGTACCTAGTTTAAATGACTGTTTGATGACAGGTCCGTCGTTGACGGAAAAATTAGGAGATATCTTATTAAATTTTAGGGTGAAGAATTATGCCTTTACAGCAGACATGAGTAAAGCTATAGGTAGTAGGTGGGTAGACAGCAACCACCCAGGGAAGTACTACCGTCCTGCCAGATGACTGTGAAACAGAAGCCCATAACTGTTTAGCATGATTGTAGGATTGCTGGTTTCTTTTTCTGTCTCATAAACACGCTAGATAACAGGGATATCTTGCTACTCCTACTTACACTTTGGTCACACTTCATAGACACGCACATGCATATATATATACATATATCTAGGTTTTTCTCCTTTTTCTAAATAGCTCGTGTCCTTCTTTATTTCTTTTATTGTCCATGGGGAAGTGGAAAAGAATCTTTCCTCCCTAAGCCATGCGTGTCGTATGAGGCGACTAAAATGCCGGGAGCAATGGCCTAGTAACCCCTTCTCTTGTAGACATTTACTAAAAAAAAGAAGAAAAACTTTATAAAACTGGGATGCTTGAATGTGCGTGGATGTAGTGCAGATGACAAAAAACAGATGATTGCTGATGTTATGAATGAAAAGAAGTTGGATGTCCTGGCCCTAAGCGAAACAAAGCTGAAGGGGGTAGGGGAGTTTCGGTGGGGGGAAATAAATGGGATTAAATCTGGAGTATCTGAGAGAGTTAGAGTAAAGGAAGGGGTAGCAGTAATGTTGAAGGATCAGTTATGGAAGGAGAAAAGAGAATATGAATGTGTAAATTCAAGAATTATGTGGATTAAAGTAAAGGTTGGATGCAAAAAGTGGGTCATAATAAGTGTGTATGCACCTGGAGAAGAGAGGAATGTAGAGGAGAGAGAGAGATTTTGGGAGATGTTAAGTGAATGTATAGGAGCCTTTAAACCAAGTGAGAGAGTAATTGTGGTAGGGGATCTGAATGCTAAAGTAGGAGAAACTTTTAGAGAGGGTGTGGTAGGTAAGTTTGGGGTGCCAGGTGTAAATGAAAATGGGAGCCCTTTGATTGAACTTTGTATAGAAAGGGGTTTAGTTATAGGCAATACATATTGTAAGAAAAAGAGGATAAATAAGTATACAAGATATGATGTAGGGCGAAATGACAGTAGTTTGTTGGATTATGTATTGGTAGATAAAAGACTGTTGAGTAGACTTCAGGATGTACATGTTTATAGAGGGGCCACAGATATATCAGATCACTTTCTAGTTGTAGGAGAATAGAAGCATCAGGGAAGAGAGAGGTGAAGGTTTATAAACTAAAAGAGGAGGCAGTTAGGGTAAGATATAAACAGCTATTGGAGGATAGATGGGCTAATGAGAGCATAGGAAATGGGGTCGAAGAGGTATGGGGTAGGTTTAAAAATGTAGTGTTTGAGTGTTCAGCAGAAGTTTGTGGTTACAGGAAAGTGGGTGTGGGAGGGAAGAGGAGCAATTGGTGGAATGATGTAAAGAGAGTAGTAAGGGAGAAGTTTTTACAAAGTAGAAGTGATGCAAGGAGGGAAGAGTATATGGAGAAAAAGAGAGAGGTTAAGAGAGTGGTGAAGCAATGTAAAAAGAGAGCAAATGAGAGAGTGGGTGAGATGTTATCAACAAATTTTGTTGAAAGTTTTGGAGTGAGATTAACAAGTTAAGGAAGCCTAGAGAACAAATGGATTTGTAAGTTAAAAATAGGAGAGGAGAGTTATTAAATGGAGAGTTAGAGGTATTGGGAAGATGGAGGGAATATTTTGAGGAATTGTTAAATGTTGATGAAGATAGGGAAGCTGTGATTTCGTGTATAGGGCAAGGAGGAATAACATCTTGTAGGAGTGAGGAAGAGCCAGTTGCGAGTGTGGGGGAAGTTCGTGAGGCAGTAGGTAAAATGATAGGGGGTAAGGCAGCCGGGATTGATGGGATAAAGATAGAAATGTTAAAAGCAGGTGGGAATCTAGTTTTGGAGTGGTTGGTGCAATTATTTAATAAATGTATGGAAGAGGGTAAGGTACCTAGAGATTGGCAGAGAGCATGCATAGTTCCTTTGTATAAAGGCAAAGGGGACAAAAGAGAGTGCAAAAATTATAGGGGGATAAGTGTGTTCAGTATACCTGGTAAAGTGTATGGTAGAGTTATTATTGAAAGATGGAGAATAGGATAGCAGATGAACAAGGAGGCTTTAGGAAAGGTAGGGGGTGTGTGGACAAGGTGTTTACAGTGAAACATATAAGTGAACAGTATTTAGATAATGCTAAAGAGGTCTTTGTGGCATTTATGGATTTGGAAAAGGCGCATGACAGGGTGGATAGGGGGGCAATGTGGCAGATGTTGCAGGTGTATGGTTTAAGAGGTAGGTTACTGAAAGCAGTGAAGAGTTTTTACGAGCATAGTGAGGCTCAAGTTAGAGTATGTAGGAAAGAGGGAAATTATTTCCCAGTAAAAGTAGGCCTTAGACAAGGATGTGTGATGTCACCGTGGTTGTTTAATATACTTATAGATGGGGTTGTAAGAGAATAAATGCGAGGGTCTTGGCAAGAGGCGTGGACTTAAAAGATAAAGAATCACACAAAGTGGGAGTTGTCACAGTTGCTCTTTGCTGATGACACCATGCTCTTGGGAGATTCTGAAGAGAAGTTGCAGAGATTGGTGGATGAATTTGGTAGGATGTGCAAAAGAAGAAAATTAAAAGTGAATACAGGAAAGAGTAAGATTATGAGGATTACAAAAAGATTAGGTGATGAAAGATTGGATATCAGATTGGAGGGAGAGAGTATGGAGGAGGTGAATGTATTCAGATATTTGGGAGTGGACGTGTCAGCGGATGGGTCTATGAAAGATGAGGTGAATCATAGAATTGATGAGGGGAAAAGGGTGAGTGGTGCACTTAGGAGTGTGTGGAGACAAAGAACTTTGTCCTTGGAGGCAAAGAGGGGAATGTATGAGAGTATAGTTTTACCAACGCTCTTATATGGGTGTGAAGCATGGGTGATTAATGTTGCAGCGAGGAGAAGGCTGGAGGCAGTGGAGATGTCATGTTTGAGGGCAATGTGTGGTGTGAATATAATGCAGAGAATTCGTAGTTTGGAAGTTAGGAGGAGGTGTGGGATTACCAAAACTGTTGTCCAGAGGGCTGAGGAAGGGTTGTTGAGGTGGTTAGGACATGTAGAGAGAATGGAGCATTACAGAGTGACTTCAAGAGTGTATCAGTCTGTAGTGGAAGGAAGGCGGGGTAGGGGTCGGCCTAGGAAAGGTTGGAGGGAGGGGGTAAAGGAGGTTTTGTGTGTGAGGAGCTTGGACTTTCAGCAGGCATGCATGAGCGTGTTTGATAGGAGTGAATGGAGACAAATGGTTTTTAATACTTGACGTGCTGTTGGATTGTGAGCAAAGTAACATTTATGAAGGGGTTCAGGGAAACCGGCAGGCCGGACTTGAGTCCTGGAGATGGGGAGTACAGTGCCTGCACTCTGAAGGAGGGGTGTTAATGTTGCAGTTTAAACTGTAGTGTAAAGCACCCTTCTGGCAAGACGGTGATCGAGTGAATGATGGTGAAAGTTTTTCTTTTTTGGGCCACCCTGCCTTGGTGGGAATCAGCCTGTGTGATAATAAAAAATAAAAAATAAGTAAAGCTTTCCTAAGAGTGGTTTTACGAGAGGCTGACCGGAATTGTACCCGCTTCTTATGGCCTGAGAATCCTAGTGACCCATTTAGCCCTCTGAAAACCTTTTGCTTTAGGAGCATATTATTTGGTGCTACATCCAGTCCATTCATTCATCTCTCAACCTGCGGGCTGGGAGGACGCACTCTGTGCTTGCTCTTGCATACACCTGGTGGCGGCCCATGTACTACAATCCACAAGATGGCGGACCATCAAAGTCGAAGGGTGAACAAGGTCTGTGTTGAGTTCACCCGAGGCTCCCTCAGTGGTTCTACAATGCATGCACTAATGCCATGCATTATTCGCGATGTCTTCTGCATCCCCAATGAGGAATTATATGGCATAGCTCTAAATGGGATGTCGAGGATATTTGTGAAATTTGTGAATGCCGGCTTTTACACCATGATTGTGCAAACTTTTCAAGAAAGGAGAATGGTGGTAAATTCTGCTGTAGAGGCTTGTCTACATAACATGTCCATGTATGTCACCTGGGTCAAGGTGAGGAATGTGCCTTTCGATCTGTGGAAAGTTTTTGGCTGATACGGAATGGTGCATGCAGCTACCAATGGAGTGTGGAGAGAGGGACCCATACGAGGGGCTCCCGGAGGGCTCCTTCACCGTCAAGATGACGCTACACCAGCCAATTCCCTCTTACATATGTCTAGAGACATATAGGACCCAAGTGTTTGTTCATTACGCAGGCCAACGGAAGACATGCAGATTATGCAACTTGTATGATCACATGGCTGCCCAGTGCTCCTGTCGTCTGGTTGTCCTCTCCCAGGACCCTTCACCTGTGGGTGAAGGACATTGAACATTCCCGCAATCAACTTGACGAAATCCACAACAAGCATTTCAATGCGGTTATATCATCATTTAATTCTATATCTGTAAATATAGTATCATCATCATTATCTGTAGTTTCATACAGTTGCACACTTTTTTCTGAATCTGAATCTGAATCTTTTTTTCTCTTAGATATTCTCTTCATCTTAGTTCCTGATAAATCATCTTTTCCTTTATCTGCTTTAACAGAATTTGGATCATCTTTTTTCTTAATATGGGTTTTTTTAAATCTTCTTTTTTTTTTTTTTTTTTTTTTTTTTTTTACAAAGGGTTTGACAGGGTTAAGGATCCCTAACTTTATTGACAAGCGATTTACAGGTTAAGGATTCCTAACTTTATTGGCAAGCTAAGAGCTGTTACCTACATCAGTTCATTTGAAAGCATTTTTATTGTTATGAGACATACAAGTAGGGAACAGGATGAAGTTGGAGCCATCTGTGGGCCAGCATTTTCATTTGATCAACTGACTTTATCTCGTTGACATCATTATGCTGTACAAATGTGTTCTATACTCGAGTCATCCTGGGTATGTATGATCTCAGATGGAGTGATGTTCTGGAGAAGGGTACAGCCAGAGTGAAGTTGCTGCTTTCTACCCGTCTTGTGGCATAAAAGCTTGTTTCACGCTGTCCTCGAAGTGGATCCAAGTGTGGTATTTTGACAATATTGGCCTTGTACATAACAGTAAGGCCACCCACATCCCTCCTATGTTGAAGGCTCTGCTGAAATGACAGATCTATCCAGGATGGGTCCAGGCGAGAGATGAGACGTCTTGCTCTGTTCTCTACTCTGTCAAGCAGTCGCAGATGAGAGGGGGGGCAGGAAAACCAAGAAAGTGGAGCATACTCAAGGTGTGAGCGTACTTGTGCCTCGTACAGGATCTTGCAACCCCTACTGTCAAGCAGATGCGAGATTCGGCAAAGTGCTGTAAGCTTCCTGGCTGCCTTGTTTGCAAGATTTACAACATGGTTCTTCATGGTTAGTTTGGAGTCAAATTTCACCCCAAGGATATCAACTTCTTCTCCAGGTGCCAACATCGTCCCATTCATGCTTACTACTGCACAAGCATTACCATCATGGTGCCTAGAGACGATCATCATTTGCATTTTCTCAGGTGCAAATGTTACTTGCCATCTATTTCCCCAAGCTGATATAGCTCTCAGCTGGTGATTGATGTAGCTTAGAGCAGCTGGCATTTCTTCTCTTGGATAAGTGAATGTCAGTGTACAGTCGTCTGCATATGCATGTGATTCTGGGATGAGATGAAGAAGGTCGTTGAAGTAGACATTCCATAACAGTGGACCCAGCACGCTTCCTTGAGGAACGCTTGCCCCAATAGGATGCCTTGCTGATTCCGTTCCATTGAGGACTACACTTAGAGATCTACCATGAAGGTAATCACTGAGGAGACATAGCGTAGAGCCTGCAATTCCCAGTGCTTGAAGTTTTGCTAAGAGGCCCTGGTGCCACACCCGGTCAAAAGTGCCAGCAATGTCCAGTGCTACCACACAGCTGACTTTGGATTCATCCAGTGACCGGTGCCACTTAGTGGAGAGGTTTAACAACAGATCAGCAGCAGAGTAACCTTTCCTGAAGCCATATTAACGATCACAAAGTAGTGAGTGGTAGTCAAAAAAATCTGTCATTTGTCTTGAGATTATTGTCTCAAGGATCTTACCAGTGATTGACAGGAGTGATACTGGTCTGTAGTTGCTGATTTCTGCTCTGCTCTTCTTTTTGTGAACAGGGACTACATTTGCCTCTTTCCATGGAGAGGGCCATTTACACTGTACTAGGCAGTGCTGAAAGATGCGAGTTAGAGGTGCTGCTAGCTGGTCTGCACATCTTCTCAACAATCTTGGGCTCAACTTGTCTGGGCCCACAGCCTTTTCTTGGTCAAGTGATTTAAGAAGGAAATGCACCTCCTCCTGCCTTATTGTCACCACTGACAGTTTTGACACAGTTCTTGCAGCTAGCCAAGGAGGGTCCCTTGCTGGATCAGGAACTTGCATTTTGGTAGCAAAGTGTTCAGCAAAAAGGTCCGCCTTCTCTTGACTACTAGTAGAGGTGGTCCCATCCTGTCGATTTAGAGGTGGAATAAGTTCATCAGGCAGATAACCTTGTCTGTCCTTGACCAGGAACCACCAGGTTTTGGAGCCTACCCTACCTGATGCTAACATTCTTTTAGTGTCCACCTCCCATTTAGCAATGGCCCACTTTTGAACATCACCCATATGCCTACAGGCTTGCATGTGCAAGTTCCTGTTATAGGTGGTAGGATGTCTCTTATACCTTCGCCATGCTTTGTACTTAGCAGTAGCAGCCTCTCTACAATGAAAGCCAAACCAAGGCTGATCTGTAGGCTTTGTCACATATTGCCGGTGAGGAATGTGTTCTTGTTGCAGATTAAGGAAGTGTCCAGTGAAGGCTTTCACTTGGTTGTCAACATCCCCCTGGAGAAGAGCATTCCAGTCGGTGGTGGCGAGCTCAGAGCAAAGGGCTGGCTAATTACCTCTTTCCCATAGCCAGGTTGTGCGTGTGGACTCCTCACCTCGTTCTGTTGGGATCTTAAGTGTGGTAAAAACAGCCTTGTGGTCAGACGATCCAACGTAGCCGAGGGGTTGACAAGTGACTATGCCTTCTGCCAGATCACTCACTAATGGGTGAAGGGAGGAGCCAGAGATATGAGTAGGGAAGTCAACAAAGTTTCTCATGTCAAACACTGCAAGAAGGTCATCAAAGTCCCTCTGTATAAGGTGCTGGTTGAGGTCACCAACAATTATAATATGTTGAGAGTTGTGTTGTAGCAGAAGGGAGTCAATATTTTCCATTAGGAAGTTGATAGGGTCTGCATGTTGCCACTGAGGTCTGTACATTGCACATGCTAGTACAGAGGTACTAGTGTTTATACAGAGCTTGAAGAACATCATTTCAAGATGTGTAGGGGTGGCAACATCTATGTGCTGGGCATGAACACTTTTAGAGAAGCACACAGCAACACCACCTCCTTGCCCTTGCCTGTCTCTTCTCATCCATGAGGTGTAGCCAGCAATTCTTGCAAAATTTTCTGGAGTCCTGTCATCCAAAAATGTTTCAACAACAGCTATCATGTCGGGACGTCGCGTGTTCACAAAGCTATGTGTGAGCTCTCCAACATTAGTAATGAAACCTCTAATGTTGGCTGACAGGATGCTGATAGACTGGCTCCTCATGATGAAGTGGTCAGCTTGAGGTGGTGGGTGTGTAGGGAATGTAAGGTGCCTGCCCTTGAGAGAGGTAGGGTACTGAGGCAGCTGCAGGGATGTAGGTCTGTGGTCTTGTATAAGGCCCAATCCCACCTGCTGGGCTGGGATAGGAGTAGCTAAGTGGGTGACGTGTGAGAGTGTTTACCAATTCAGAGATCCTGCTGGTTTGTTCTGAGAACAGGTCTCTAAACAGGTGGCCCTGTCTGTCAAGTTCCTTTTTCTTCTGACACTGGTCCTCCTTATGTCCTTTCTTGTAGCAGTAATTATACCTGGTATCTCGCAGGCAGTTGTTGGCAGAGTGCACCTTCCGGTGACAGCGAGAGCACAGCCTAGGTGCCTGGGAAGGTGGACTAGGATTTGTTGCACCTCCTGTGTTTCGCAGATTTGTCCTCAGATTCTGCCACTGGAACTGTGTTAGTGGAGGGTGAGACGGCTGTAGATGTCTTCCTCCTCCACGTCCTCCTCCACGTCCTCTACCCCGCCCTCTACCAGTTCTGACAGATGTGTCCCTGCTGTTCGTACTTCGGCGCAGTAGGTGATCAGGTGCAGTGATAGTTCCCTGATCACTAACTGCACCGTTCTCTGGTGGAGAAACTCCTGGCTCAGAACTTGCTGTTGAAGCACTACTACCAGATTCTAGAATAGTATTGGCAGGTGTGCTGACAGGTGTAGGATCAGAGATGGTATGTGCACTGTCAAGTAGACTGGCAGTGGCTGAAGCAGAGATGTCAGGTGTAGGAGAATTAACAGATCCAAGGTTTCCCACGTTGCTGGGAAGAGGATTTGTTCCCTCTGTGGTGGTCAGAGGAATTGTGTTAGAATTCCCAAAGGTAGTGTTTTGAACTCTGTCAGTCTGTGGGACCTTAGCAATGACAGAATTCCACCAGTTGTTTACCCCTGAGTTTAACTCAGTGTGGGACTTCCAATCTTTGTCAATAGTGTCACCATCAGCTGAGCAGCTTACGTCACTTGATGCAGGCTTGCACTGGCCTTCTACAATAGCTTGTAGGTTATCTAATGATTTGAGGAGCTCATGGAGTGCTTCCCTGTGATGGATTATCTTAGCTGCAACTTTACAACACAGCTCAAGAGGGCAGTCTTGATCTTTGGACAGGAGTCCCTGAGGAAGGACTTCTGAACCTTCCTCCTGTAGCTCCAGGCTTGTATCCACATATACCACAGGATTATGGATATCCTTAAATTTTCTTAAATTTTCAACCTGGCTGCAACAAAATTCTCCTTCTGGAATGCAATCTGTGTGGCAGTAGTTGGAACAAGTAGGCTCCTTACATCCAAGAAGAGTTTTGTCCCTTGTGGTATACCCACAAACACTGTTCTTCTTTCTTTGTCTTCCATTTCTTTATCTTTAATTGAAGTTTTTCTTTTTTCTTTATCTTCAGTTTCTTCTTCTTTAATTGAAGTTTTTCTAATTGTAGTTTCTCCTTCATCATCACTTTTATAGGATTTCATTTGATTAATAAATGTAGAATCTAAATAGTCAACATTACTGGTATCTTCTTTCATCTTCTTAAAAATACATATACATTTCTCAATAGCTTTTTCAATATCATTTTCATCTAAGTAATTTTTATCATCTAATAATTCTGTCTTTTTAAATATAATTATATTATTTTCATTATTTGATGGCATAATAAATTTTATAGATTCATTTTCATTAATAATAGACAAATTATGTATGGTCATATCGACAGACATATCATTAATAGCTATTTTATTTTCTAATTTTTGTTGAATATTATTGAAATCAAAAAGTTTATCCAAAAACACATTAGATTTATCACGCAATTGATATTTAGATAATTTGAATAAAGGTATTACAAATTCTTCTAATATTACATTACTTAGACATTTATAAAATTTAGCAGAAATCATTGATGAAAATATGTAATACATTAATGAATTATTTAATTTCAATAATTCTGTTTTAGCTTGACTACTTAAACAAATGTGAGAAATATTTTCATTATTTTTAAAAATTTCTTCCAAATTATTATCATTATCAATATTTTTGTTTTTTAAATATTGTATAATATATTGTACTATTGTTGTAATTACTGATGCTAAAATTGATGAGAGTGAGTTTGAATCATTAATTTTCATTGCTATTTTAAAGTTTGACCATTTTGTCAGTTCATTTGACAATTTTCTTTTTTGAGCATTTAAAATTTTTATTTTGCTAATAACTTTAATATTTGGATTATATGTTAAATATTTTATTGTTTTATAATAAAATTGTTGAAGAGTTATTTGTTTTGTTTTACTTACATTTTTTAATATGTTTAAATATAAAGAATAAATAAATGTATAAGCTTTAACGAGTTCAACCTCAATTTCTAAATTAGAGATGAAAGATTTCATTTTCTCATCATCTTTAGCTATATAATTAGTAAATGATTTTATTTTTTTTTCAATAAAGAGTAATCTATTATTAATTTCAATTGGTACAATTTTCTTTTCATTTTTAATTAAAATTTGTGTCAAAAATGTTGTAACTAAATCTAAATTTAATTTTTCTTTTTCTTTTCTTTCATTTTCAAATTCAATCATTAATTTTTTCCTATAAATGTAAATAATATCAAGTATGCTTTTTTCAAAATCATTTTTATTATATTGAGTATATAAAGATAAATTACTTAAAATAATATTTACAATGCTATCTATAGATACAATTTGATCAATATTAGTCTTAATATTTTCCACAGTCTTATATAAATCTTCAATATTTTTTTTTATTGTGTTATTATAATATTCTAGTGAATTATTAAGTTTTTGTAAAGTATTATTATTTTCAAATATTTTTAAATTTAATTCATTTATTTTTACCTCACATTCTTTATCTTTTTTATTTATTTCTGATATTAATTCATTTATTTTTATTTCTTTATCTGGTTCATTTAATTTTACCTCACATTCTTTATGAGTTTCAGGTTTTAATATTTTTACTTTTTCTTTATCAAAAGGTAATTGATTTTTTGGTATTGGATTTACCTTTGCACTTTTATTTATTATTTTCTTTTTTAAATTTTTTAATTCTACATCTTTTTGTTTAATACTTAAATTTAATTCTTGAATTTTATTGGTATGTTTTTCTAATTTCTCATTTTTTTCTTTAATGTTTTTCTAATTCTTTATTTTTTTCTTTAATGTTTAATTCATGTTCCTTTAATAACTCTCTCTTTTCAATATTATTTTGTTCAATACTTAAATTTAATTCTGTAATTTTATTGGTATATTTTTCTAATTCATTTTTTTCTTTAATGTTTAATAATTTAATATTTTCAAGTTCCTTTAATAACTCTCTCTTTTTAATCTCGTTTTGTTCGATACTTAAATTTTGGTGTTTTATTTTAAATTCAAGTTTATTTTGTTTTAATCTTAAACTTTTTAATTCTGAATCTAATTTTTCTATTTTACTATCTTTATATTTTATTTCATTTTCAAGTTTATTTTCTTTTAATTTTAATTCATTTTCAGATTCTTCAATTTTACTATGAAGTTTACTAATTTCGTCATCTTTGTTATTCATCAATTCATAACTTTGTTTTTGTTTATTTAAATCATCTATTATTTTTTCCTTTTTTTTAATTTCGTTAAAAAAGTCATCGTTTTCAGAAATTAATGAATCGTTAATTTTTTTTTGTTTTTCAAGATTTTTCTGAAGTTCAATTATTTGAATACTATATTTATTTTTTTCTTCTTTTATTTTTTGTAAATCAATCTTTAATTCAGATAAATAATTTTCATTTTCTTCATTTTTTTTCTCACATAAAATTAATTTTCTATTACATACTTCTTTTTCATCACTAATTATTGTTTTTTCTTCTGTTCTATTTTTTAAATTAATTTCTAATATCAATATTTTGTTTTTTAATTGTTTTAAGATTTCTTTATAATTTTCATATTCTTCATTTTTTTTCTCACATTCCAGTAATTTATTAAGACATTTTGATTTTTCATCATTAATTTCTACAATATTTTTTTCTAATTTATTTATTTTTATGTTTAATTTTTCTAATTCTTTAAAATTTTCTAAATTATTTTCTCTTTCTAAGTTATTCTTTTCTCGTTTTAATATTTCTAATTCTTTCATTTTATTATTTAAATTTTCATCGCATTCTGAATATTTTTTATTTAAGTCTTTTTTCTCTAATGATAGTGTATTTTTTTCACTCTCTAATTTTTTATTTTCTGTTTCTAATTCTTTAATTTTATCATTTAATTTATCTATTTTATTTTTAATAATATTCATTTCTTCAATTTCTTTATCAAGTTGTATTTTTAGTCTATTTTTTTCAGAATTTAATTGTTTTAATTTATAATTAACATTATTTAAATCTTCTTCAAAGAGTTCTTTTTCTTTTGAAAAATTAAGAATTTCATTTTTTTTATCTTCTTTAGTTTCTTTAATCTCTTTATTTAACTTTTCTTTTTGTTCTATACATTTATTTAAATTTTTTTCTGAATTAATTAATAGAGTCTCAATATTTATAATTTTTTTTTCTTTATTTTCAATATCTTTTGTTAATTCTGTTTTTTCATTTATTAATTCTTCTATTATTTGTAAATTTTTTTTATATTCTTTATCATTTTCATAGGCAGTATCTTGTAGCTTCATTATTTCTTCTTCTTTTTCAACAATGGCTTGTAAAAGAGTTTTTTTTTCATCCTTTAATTGGTCTATAATGTTTTTCATTCTTTTAGGAAAAGTTGTATCAGTCATTTTTATATATCGGTCAGTAATATCAAACATTTTAAGGATATTATTTAAAAGTAAAATAGTTTGTTGATCATTATTATTGATATCTTCATCTAATAATTTTTTTATTTCTATTCTCTCTTTTATTCCAGATCCAATAATATTAAAGAAATCTACTTTATTAAGTATTAATGAAACAATATTAGGTGTAGTCATTTTTTTTTTATTTATTTATTATTACAATATATCCTTTATTAAAATAAATTAAATGATATTATTAAGAAAATTTATTGCATCATTTTCATCTTTCTCATAATCATTAACAGCAGCAACATTATCATTATCAATATTAGTAGCAGAAGCAGCATCAGTAGTAGTAGTAGTAGTTGTGTTTATTCTCCCCATTAAAACTGATGCTGATGATGCTGCTATTATATCTGAATGATTAAAAATATCATTGTTATCATTTATTATTTTACATTCATCACCATTGTCCATTTTTTTCCGTTTTAAAGACGATTCATTATTACAATGACATTTATTAAAATTACTATTATTTTTATTGTAGACATTATCATAAATATCTTTATTAATTACTTTAGGAATTATTTCTTTATACTTATCACCTAATTTATTACATATATTTGTAGTTGATAATAAATTTTTTATAGCATTAGGTGCAGTCTTTTGTATATTACTTGCTGGAATATCCGAATAAAAAACCGAATCAAGATTGCGTAAATAAAGAATCAATTTTCCTTCAATTACTCCCAAATCAGCTATATCAAATGAAATTATGGCATTAACAGGTATTTTACTTTCTATTGTATCTATAAAAGTTTCACTATCATATGGAACTTGATGAAGTCCAATACCGTATAATTTAGAATTTTTTACAAATAAATTACCTAAAGGGGTTGTGAATAATTTACCATTACTAGCAACAGCAGTTTCTTTAGCTACAAATGGACAAAACTGAACTCCAAGTGAAATACGTTGCATTAAACATTCATTAATAAAAATCTTTCCATCATCACCATAATATTTTGTAGCTAAAATTTTTCGACAATTTATAGTACATTGTTTATTCTTATGAGGCTCGACATACATAGCAGCACTCCATTTCCCTTTACCTTTATCATCTATATTTATTTTAGCTTTATGATTGGCATTCAAATCTTTTATTAAAGGTAATATTAAAAATTCTTCAAAAATTGTATTAATACTTTCATTAAACTCTATACCAGATATTTTATTAGGCACAGTCTGATAAGCTTTTTCAGATCCACCTGAAACTAAGTAGCATTTAACTTCTATCAACCTAATTTGTAACCTTTTCAAATACTCATCATTAATTTTAAATCGTCTAAGATTTCCAACTTTAGTTGTTATTATCCTTTCAGAAAGAACTGTATAATTTGTATCATTGTTATACTGAGCTTCAAAATCTTTTAAAATTTTTAAAATTTTAGGTTTGTGATAATTTTCTTCTAATTCTTGAATGGTAGTCACTGTATCATGATTATAATTAGGTGGTTCTTCGGGGAGTAATGCATAAGGAGATTCTATTGCTTTATCTAACATGTCTACGACCATATTTAAAATATCCTCTTCTTTATTCACTAAATGTAAAGTATTATAAAATAATTCTTGTTGTTCTTGTTGAAGCCAAGATTGTGGTGGTTGTGGTGTTGAATTTGGAAGAGAATACATTTGTTGTTGTTTTTTTTGATGGTATTGATGTGATTGAGAAGGAGAGGGAGGAGGTAGCATTTGTTGTTGTTGCTGTTGCAAAGCTTTATAATAAGATGTTGTTGCGATTGAATTCATTTTTTAATATTAATATTACAATTGAAAATTCTTATATATTATAGAAAAAAATTAAAAAAATGTAAAGGAAATTTTCTCTAATGGTGATTCTAATTCTTTTCGTAATGCTACAAAAGGTAATACAATTAACCATTTATCATTATTATTATTATTATTATTATTATTATTATTATATATTTGAGGTAAGAGTACTAGATCCTTTACATTTTCAATATTATATACAAAACCTAAAAAAGCAATAATTTCATCAAATGTAGTTAATGAAAATATTGTATTGGAAGAAGAAGAAGAAGAAGAATTCACAGCACAGGCTGGAATTAGTCTAGTAAATTTAGCAATAGTACATGTTAAAAATGTAGAGATATCTTTGAAATTATTAAATATTTTCTTTTGAATATCTGAATTTAAAGTAGCCCACATTTTTCCTTCATTATAATGCAAAGTAATATTAAGAATAAAAGAATAATTATTTTTACAATGTTTTTTTACTACTGTATTTGATACTATATTTTCTATTGAATTCTCTTTTCTATCTTCTTCCAACCACCACCATTTATTTATATTACTTAAAGATGAACTATAAAAAAAAGGGTTTAAAACATAATTGTTATAAAAAGCAGGAAATAATGTAGACAAATCAATTTTAAGAGATGATGATGAAAATAACTTGCACATACTTAAATTACAAACTTTATATCCTTGATTAACATGTTTCTGATAAAGATTATATCTCTCATTTGTTTGATAATTAATACTTAAATTTTCCATACAATATGATTGACAATCTATAGTTTTAATAAGAGCATTAATAGTTTGACCTACATCTGCAATTAAACCCACAGACCGATTCACAGTTTGAATTTTATATTTAAATAAATCTATCGGACAAATAAAGGCACTTTTTGGTAAATGTTTAATTTGAGGAATAAGAAGGATCATTATATAATAAGAAATATGAGTGCCTGCTTCTGATTTAAAAAATCCAGGGTTTTCATTTTCAATTTTTATACCTAAACAATAGTTAATACAAGTTGTTGATTTATAAGTATGAAGTGGTCGAATTTTAATTGTATTTTTAAATCGCCATTCAGAATATTCATTAATTTCTTTAATATTATTATTATCATTTTCCATTATAATCTTATTAAACCAATCAGTAATTAATTTTTTTATACATTCTAACAAGAGAAGATGGTTATTATCATCAGAATTATTATTATTATTATTATTATCTCTTAAAATAATAAGTATCTGTTGAATTATATTATTCATATCACTATGATTCTTTAAATTTATTCTCTTTTTAAACCCACTTATTTTACACTTATTTCCAACTTCATATTCTTGAATTGTCATATAATGTTTTTTTTGTGCTAAAACTAATACACCAAGAGAATTTTCAAATGCTAACTTAAGAAAATCAGAAAAGGGTAAGTGTTTTCTTAAATTTTGATTGTATAATGTTGCTAATTCTTCCCCCGTACCTAATGAACGAGGCACTTTTATAAAGATGGAATCAGTATCTCCGTACAAAGAATCGGTATCTCCGTACAAAGTTTGCGTTTTATCAGATAGTTCTTCGTAAAAAATTCGAGCCCTATTTAAATGATAACGACCATAAGCTGTTACCATTCCCGGTACTAAAGCATCAGTAAAAGATGCCAATGAAGCCATTGCACCATAAATTGAATTCACCATAATTTTAAGAGCATTTGCTTGAGTTATCATTCCATTTTTTTTCATAATACTTCGTTCATTCACTAGTCTTTCACAAATTTTTCGAAAGGGTGATTCTGTATAGGAACGATCCTCTTTAACTTTTACACTAATATAAATAGAATAAGGATCTTCTTCCATTTGTAATATATGAAAATCTTCTGTATCAACTTCAGAAATTTTATCTCGAGGAATACGCGTTACAAATCCTCGATTTAAATTATAATCTCTAATTATACTGGGATACAGTGATGCAAAATCAAAAACATAAAGAGCTTCAGTTTTAGAAGATACATGTACACCTTTTAAAGGCTCTAAAACTTCAGCACCTTTGTATGTATTTTTTTTCCCCCTATCCATATTATGACATTGAGTCGTAGACAGTACATAATATTTAAGCGGATTTTCTCGACCAACTTCATAATTAATATTTGAATAATAAGATGCTTTTCCTGAATTAAGCAAATTAAAATCAATTGGTGCAATGTATATTGAATTAAAAGTATTTATAATATAACGTTTAACAATAGTTGTTGAATTTGGACCTAAACAATCATTAGGATTAAGATCAGCCATTCTTGATAAACCCATAGTAATTCTTACTGTATTTAATATTCCATTTAATTGAGTAACTAAATCAACATCTATAGTACAGTAATTGAGAAAATTTTCAAAAAAAAATGGATCTGGTTCTATATTTTCATATTCGAGATGTTTATACATTAGATTTATATCGGTAATATTAAAATTTGGCTTTCTTCGATCTAGAAGAGCTTCAGCACAAGCATCTAGACTATCAGAAGGAGGTTCAACATATTTTCCTATGGGAAAATATTTTTTACGGCACATCATAACGTCGATATTTAATATCCAAGCTGGAGTTATATAAGGAACTAAACTCATATCATAGCAATAAGATTTAAGACGATACTCATTATTAAATATATGTCCAGGTAGAATTCCATGAAATAAAGCTCGTCTAAAAAGAAAAGGATGATCAAATCCATCTGTATTATATCCAGTGGCAAATATATATTGAGGATTACTAAGTATTTCTAAAGATCTATTTAATACTTTCTTTTCAGTTTCATAAAATTCAATTTCAGCAGAAATTCCATCCTTAGTAATAATAGATTTTTTAAATTCTTTACAATTAGGATAATATACAACTAATAGAGTTTCTAAGTTTGTTAATTTAGTAGGATATTCAGGATAAATAACTGTAGCTATTTGGAATGAAGTAACTACTAATCGATCATGAGGACTATCACCACGAGGTATAACACCAGATAAATCATGTCGACTAGCTTCAATATCAAATGAGAGTATACGATATGGTGGAAAAAATTTATCAATATCACTGCTAAAAAATTGAAGAGAATATTTTCCTTTAGATTCTTCAATAATTTTAAATAATCCTCTGGATTGAAAATTTTCATTTAATTTTCGTTGATAATCAAAAAAACACTGATAAGAATCAAAATATTTTCCCATAGCATAAATACCAAAAGGATAATAATTATATTTAAATAAATTATATAAACGTAAACATTGCTGATGTCCTTTACAATAAACTCGTGCAACATAACCTCGATAATTTTCCTCTTTAAGATCATTAAGAGAAGATTCACCCATAATTAAATGACCAGTGTAGTTATTTTCATCTTCAATTGTATAACTGTTAATTAATCCTTTAACTTGTAAATCAATAATACTTTTCAAAAAACGTTGTCTATCACGAGTAACAATAACTAAATGAATATAATCAGAAGCATCAAAAACAACTCTTACTGGATCAGTAGCACCAGTAATTTTACTTCGATCCAATTTCATTTTTAAAGAATCTATAATATTAAATGAAACAGGAATTCCATAAAATTCTTCTAATTCTACATTCCATGCATATATCCATATATAGTCTAAACTCGATAATTTTACCAGTTGTGGTTTCATTTGCAATTAAAAAAATATATAATTTTAATTTTAAATGTTACTTTAAATATTATATAAAATAAAAAAAAAGTTAATTAATTAAACTGTCCAAAAGTACATTTTATTTTTTTTTTAATTTGAAAAAAAAAAACTAATTTACTTTTAGAACATTATGCATATAAATGTAAATTAATTTGGATAATTTAGAGGTAAATCCAATTATTAATTGATACAAATACATTTGTAACTAACCAATCAACCAACCATCATTATAAAAATCCTTCATTCAGTTAAATTTTTTCATGGATTTACTTGACTGTGGTGGAGGTGTACGTGGAGGTGTACTTGGAGGTGTACTTGACAATTCCATTCTAGAGTCACTATTACAATTCTTAGTTTTGGCGTAGGAAGATGGTAAAGTTTTGAAATCTGGTAAATTTTTGGAGATACTATCAAGGATCTCCAATGATGGTGGATAGGTAGGGAATGTCAATTCTGGAATATTATTTAGTTTGAAGACTTCATTTATGGTAGTGTTAAATGATCCAGGTTTAGCTATATTTTCTATATGAGCATATATGATGCATAAGATACTTTTGATGCAATCAGGACTAAGTGATGAATTATTTCTTTTAAATATTTTTTCCATCATTCTTTTTTTCATATTCTTCTTATGCTTTGTTGATTTAGTAGAATCCATGGCACACTAATCTAAAAACAAAAAATATAAAAATTTTATTTTTTTCTAAAAAAATATTTAAATATAAATAAATTTAAAATAATTCATTATAGTTTAAAAAATATAAATATACTTACTATTTAGCTGAAGCAAAGCAATGTTACTCTGAGGAATTCTAATAAGTAACTAAAGCTAGAAGAAGTATTTCACTTAGTTTTATTATTTATAAAATGATGTCATATACTGTTTTTTAAATAATGCCATATACTATTTTTTTTAATTAATTTTTTATCCTTATAATTTACAATGCATTACATTTACTGGTGTGTGTATATATATATAATGGTTTTTCATGTTTTCATGCAACTGATATATTCATCATCAACATGCAGTCCACTATTTCGGAAATTATAAAGAAAGTGGGCTACCCTCTCTCTTACCAACATACTTTTGAAATTATGATTTTTCCTTCTGAAAAGAATTTGTGGACAGAAGAGGATTTACGGAATTTCAAGATTGATTTAAATAAAGTGATTTGCTTAGACTACATTAGTCACAATGATTATGGAAATAAAGGAGATGATTATGAACTAATATTAACAATGGAGCATAAGGGTCGCTCTCTTTTAGTCGTGATGATGGCTAATTGTGACTTTTATGGTTTTGAAAATAACCATGGAGAAGGTTTAATATATATTAAATTTAATAACCAATAAGTTGATGAGAACCAATTATGACAACAAGCAACTATGATTAGACAATAACAAGTGCAACAACAATAAATGGATAGACAGTTTTGAATAGAAACAAGTATAATAGAAACAATTGCTAAATATGGTTAATATTGAATTTAAATGTTGAAGATTTATTTGTTATAGAAATAAAAAGTTTAAAAATAATTGTGTATATATATACTCCTCTATATATATTTATAGGAAGATATAATTATTAATGGATCATCCAAATATTATTGAATTTATAAATAATGTGAAAACTGATGGATTTATTTGTATTTATGAAAATAAAATTATTAAGTATAAAAATAAATCTCAATTGACGGTTGATCTTAAATATGATAAAGATGGCGGCGTTTTTCTTGATGATGATAATATTGTATATTTTATCGATAAATATCAGTATGCCAGTCCAGAAATAATGTTAATTAAAACTAATCCAATTTCTTTAAATAATCATCGTATTCAATTTGCTCAAAAACGAAAACAGTATAATACATTAAATATTGATAATGAAATAAAAAAAATTAGACTAATGACATTAACAGACTAAGTTTTTTTAATCATACTTTTCAGTATCAGAATTTATTTAGACATTCTCCTTTTAAAATTGACTTACGACAAGAAGGAAAGTTACAACAGAGTTTTGAATTAAATTTAAAGAAAGTTCATTCTATATTTTTTGTGAAAATATCTGCTGGATATTGTTATTCAAATTTTAAATGTGGGTATCATATAGTGAGTTATGCACTTAATAGTGATTAGACCTTGTTTTGTGTTTTATAATCATAAATATTTTACCATCATATAAAAATTATCATAAGCTGATATAAAAATGAGACACCACAACCAACCCCTGTCAATGGATGTAACATCCTGTTTTTCAACTTGACAAACATTAGAAAATTTTTTTTTATTAGAGAGTATTTATTTCAGTTTACATTTGTTCCTTGAGGCTGAATGTACTAATTGTCAATTATAGAGTAAATTGTAATTGTGATTCAGAACTTTATTATAATGGAGATTAAACCATCATGTTCAGTTCTGCACGCTCATCTTGCCATATAGGACAAGTGAAAATTTGTGTATGCATTTCGCCAAAATCATTCTGAACCTAACGAAAAAAAAATATTTCACTGTGTTTGTTTAGTATTAAATTACTGTAAACAAATCTAAAATATATTTAATTGGGTTAGGCTAAAATAAATTGCGCTTGTTATAATAAGGTTAGGTAAGTTTTCTAAGTTCCTCTTGGTGCAAAATTATAAATTTTTACATTAACATTAATGAAAAAAATATATCTTTAAACGTATGAGAGAAAATTTTAGAAAGGACTTAATTTTAAATGAGTTCTTGCTAATTGACCAGTTTTACATATTCGCCACGACATTGATGATGGTGAGGCTGAAGCACTATAAATAGACTAAAATAGGTAATCTTGTCTCAAAATGCTTAGTTTAAAAAATGTTTCCTCAATGTTGTAGTTTAAAAAATGTTTCCTCAATGTTGTACTCAAGAAAGTTATTTAGTTGGTTATATTTATACAAATTTACCTATTCCATATAAAAGTTGGAGTTGGATTTCTTTAGAAGAAGTAAATTCTAAATTTTATTACATTTTAAATTTGGATGATCGAAAATCTTTTTATAGAGCCATAAAAAGTTTTTTATCTTACTGTCGTCAACTTTATATTGTTGACAAAAACATTATTACTACAAGTTGTAAATTAAGTAAACTTCCTGGGTTATTATTATTTGTATCAATAAAAAACATAAGTAATAAAAAGATAATAATTATTGCTTTTTCGTTCTTTACTGCTACTTTACCTTGTTATTGGGTAATTCCAACATTATCATCTAATTTTAAATCTATTTTAACTTTTTCAAAATTAATTGTTAATCCAGGATGGAGAATATCAACTATTCTGAGACCTACAGTTACTCCTGTTTTTAACATTCCATGGAACAATAATAAAGATAAAAAAGTAATTACTGTTTGGTGTTTACCACATAACAATTTAGCAATAGCTTATAGCATAAGTTCCATTTTTCATTTATTATTACAACCTATTTTAATTATTCCTTCTTCTGAAATTGATGTAAAAATTATTAATAATGATAAATGGATAACTAATAATTCTTTAATAGTAAATAAATATAATAAATATACTAATTATAATAATGATTATAATTATCCCAAAAAAATTCTTTCTCTTGGATCTCGATATTTTATTCATTATTTATTTCAGTCACATATAAATGAAAATACTGCTTCTCTATCAATATGGCCTTTTAAGTCATCAATTAATATTCAAGAAAAATTTTTACCTTCTGATTTTACATCATCTCTTATTTGGGGAATTCATCTCTTAATTTTAAGTCAAAAATACTGAAAATATTTATAAAAAATGTGGTAGGTAAGTTTGGGGTGCCAAGTGTAAATGATAATGGGAGCCCTTTGATTGAACTTTGTATAGAAAGGGGTTTAGTTATAGGTAATACATATTTTAACAAAAAGAGGATAAATAAGTATACACGATATGATGTAGGGCGAAATGACAGTAGTTTGTCGGATTATGTATTGGTAGATAAAAGACTGTTGAGTAGACTTCAGGATGTACATGTTTATAGAGGGGCCACAGATATATCAGATCACTTTCTAGTTGTAGCTACACTGAGAGTAAAAGGTAGATGGGATACAAGGAGAATAGAAGCATCAGGGAAGAGAGAGGTGAAGGTTTATAAACTAAAAGAGGAGGCAGTTAGGGTAAGATATAAACAGCTATTGGAGGATAGATGGGCTAATGAGAGCATAGGCAATGGGTCGAAGAGGTATGGGGTAGGTTTAAAAATGTAGTGTTAGAGTGTTCAGTAGAAGTTTGTGGTTACAGGAAAGTGGGTGCAGGAGGGAAGAGGAGCAATTGGTGGAATGATGATGTAAAGAGAGTAGTAAGGGAGAAAAAGTTAGCATATGAGAAGTTTTTACAAAGTAGAAGTGATGCAAGGAGGGAAGAGTATATGGAGAAAAAGAGAGAGGTTAAGAGAGTGGTGAAGCAATGTAAAAAGAGAGCAAATGAGAGAGTGGGTGAGATGTTATCAACAAATTTTGTTGAAAATAAGAAAAAGTTTTGGAGTGAGATTAACAAGTTAAGAAAGCCTAGAGAACAAATGGATTTGTCAGTTAAAAATAGGAGAGGAGAGTTATAAATGGAGAGTTAGAGGTATTGGGAAGATGGAGGGAATATGTTGAGGAATTGTTAAATGTTGATGAAGATAGGGAAGCTGTGATTTCGTGTATAGGGCAAGGAGGAATAACATCTTGTAGGAGTGAGGAAGAGCCAGTTGTGAGTGTGGGGGAAGTTCGTGAGGCAGTAGGTAAAATGAAAGGGGGTAAGGCAGCCGGGATTGATGGGATAAAGATAGAAATGTTAAAAGCAGGTGGGGATATAGTTTTGGAGTGGTTGGTGCAATTATTTAATAAATGTGTGGAAGAGGGTAAGGTACCTAGGGATTGGCAGAGAGCATGCATAGTTCCTTTGTATAAAGGCAAAGGGGATAAAAGAGAGTGCAAAAATTATAGGGGGGATAAGTCTGTTGAGTGTACCTGGTAAAGTGTATGGTAGAGTTATAATTGAAAGAATTAAGAGTAAGACGGAGAATAGGATAGCAGATGAACAAGGAGGCTTTAGGAAAGAACATAAGAACATAAGAACATAAGAACGAAGGAACACTGCAGAAGGCCTACTGGCCCATGCGAGGCAGGTCCAAGTCTCCTACCGGCTTAAGCCAATGCACCCAACCTAGTCAGGTCAGGTCACATTGACTTAAGGGAGGAACACGGCAACCGACCTGGTAGCACAAGCTATCAGGTCTAACTCACACCCCACCCACATCCACTCATGTATTTATCCAACCTATTTTTAAAAGCTACACAACGTTCTTGCCTCTATAACGGTACTTTGGAGTTTGTTCCACTCATCCACAACTCTATTACCAAACCAGTACTTTCCTATATCCTTCCTGAATCTGAATTTTTCCAACTTAAAACCATTGCTGCGAGTCCTGTCTAGGCTAGATATTTTCAGCACACTATTTACATCCCCTTTATTTATTCCTGTCTTCCATTTATACACCTCAATCATATCCCCCCTAATTCTACGTCTTTCTAGAGAGTGCAGATTCAGGGCCCTTAGTCTATCCTCATAGGGAAGGTTTCTGATACATGGGATCAACTTTGTCATCCTCCTTTGTACATTTTCCAGAGAATTTATATCCATTCTGTAATAAGGTGACCAAAACTGTGCAGCATAATCTAAATGAGGCCTAACCAAGGATGTATAGAGTTGAAGAACAACCTGAGGACTCCTATTATTTATGCTTCTTGATATGAAGCCAAGGATTCTATTAGCTTTATTGCGAACACTTATGCACTGTTGTCTTGGTTTCAGATTACTGCTAACCAGAACTCCTAAATTATAGGGGGGGGGGGGGGTAGGGGGTGTGTGCACCAGGTGTTTACAGTGAAACATATAAGTGAACAGTATTTAGATAAGGCTAAAGAGGTCTTTGTGGCATTTATGGATTTGGAAAAGGCGTATGACAGGGTGGATAGGGAGGCAATGTGGCAGATGTTGCAAGTGTATGGTGTAGGAGGTAGGTTACTGAAAGCAGTGAAGAGTTTTTACGAGGATAGTGAGGCTCAAGTTAGAGTATGTAGGAAAGAGGGAAATTTTTTCCAGTAAAAGTAGGCCTTAGACAAGGATGTGTGATGTCACCGTGGTTGTTTAATATATTTATAGATGGGGTTGTAAGAGAAGTAAATGCGAGGGTCTTGGCAAGAGGCGTGGAGTTAAAAGATAAAGAATCACACACAAAGTGGGAATTGTCACAGCTGCTCTTTGCTGATGACACTGTGCTCTTGGGAGATTCTGAAGAGAAGCTGCAGAGATTGGTGGATGAATTTGGTAGGGTGTGCAAAAGAAGAAAATTAAAGGTGAATACAGGAAAGAGTAAGGTTATGAGGATAACAAAAAGATTAGGTGATGAAAGATTGAATATCAGATTGGAGGGAGAGAGTATGGAGGAGGTGAACGTATTCAGATATTTGGGAGTGGACGTGTCAGTGGATGGGTCTATGAAAGATGAGGTGAATCATAGAATTGATGAGGGAAAAAGAGTGAGTGGTGCACTTAGGAGTCTGTGGAGACAAAGAACTTTGTCCTTGGAGGCAAAGAGGGGAATGTATGAGAGTATAGTTTTACCAACGCTCTTATATGGGTGTGAAGCGTGGGTGATGAATGTTGCAGCGAGGAGAAGGCTGGAGGCAGTGGAGATGTCATGTCTGAGGGCAATGTGTGGTGTGAATATAATGCAGAGAATTCGTAGTTTGGAAGTTAGGAGGAGGTGCGGGATTACCAAAACTGTTGTCCAGAGGGCTGAGGAAGGGTTGTTGAGGTGGTTCGGACATGTAGAGAGAATGGAGCGAAACAGAATGACTTCAAGAGTGTATCAGTCTGTAGTGGAAGGAAGGCGGGGTAGGGGTCGGCCTAGGAAGGGTTGGAGGGAGGGGGTAAAGGAGGTTTTGTGTGCAAGGGGCTTGGACTTCCAGCAGGTATGTGTGAGCGTGTTTGATAGGAGTGAATGGAGACAAATGGTTTTTAATACTTGACGTGCTGTTGGAGTGTGAGCAAAGTAACATTTATGAAGGGATTCAGGGAAACAGGCAGGCCGGACTTGAGTCCTGGAGATGGGAAGTACAGTGCCTGCACTCTGAAGGAGGGGTGTGAATGTTGCAGTTTAAAAACTGGCAAGACAGTGATGGAGTGAATGATGGTGAAAGTTTTTCTTTTTCGGGCCACCCTGCCTTGGTGGGAATCGGCCAGTGTGATTAAAAAAAAAATATAACTAAATGAAATTCATAATTAACTAACTAATTATATAATGTCGTTGTCGTCTTCTTCATATGCAACTGTTATTATTGATAAAATATTTAAAAATGAAAAAGAATTAATTTTAGAAAATTTACAAAACATTTTAAAATTGCAAAATATTAATTTGCTTTATATACCACCTACTGAAAAAAATAATGATGATGATGATTTATTAGAAAATGTAAAAATATTAGCTCAAAATATTCCAAAAGGAACACAAGTCTTTCTTATAGTATACATTACAAGTGAAGGGAATAATGAAGAAAAAGGATGCCATTCAATTAGTTGCATGGATAAATATTTAAATATACATAAATTTACTGAACAATTTGAAAATATTGAAGAATATTTTCAATTTTCAATGATTAATAAAATATATATATATTTAATTATTGATAAGAGACAATATGAATCTTCATTCTTTTACAGTTTTTATTTAAAAGAAAAATCTAATATAATTTATATTAGATTAAATTTAAATTTATTAGAATCAATTAACCAATTTTTGGATACTAATCTATTAATGAATATGCTCAATTTATGATACAATGAATATAATGCACACCGAGAAAGCTGATTATTCCATAAGTGGTGTCAATAATATTATGAATCGACTAAAGATTGAAGACAATACAATGTTCGAAATACAAATTAAACCAAAATTATTTAGATAAAATAGATAAAATCTGTTTTTTTTTGAAGACAATACAATGTACGATATACAAATTACATTCCTTCAATTAACCAAAATTATTTAGATTAAATCTTGTCAACATTGTAAACATAGTATAAAATAATAATTGTTTTTTCTGAAGACAATAAAATGTACGAAATACAAATTAAATTCCTTCAGTTAACCAAAATTATTTAAATTAAATTTATATGTAGTCCACACAAATACAAAGTTTAGAGTTGAGTTTTTCCTTATTAATAAATATTTACAGTCTTAATCAAGGGAACTATTTCTTTAACTATTTCATTACATTTGATGTTCTCTAGGATATTGAAACTGTCATCATTCTTCATATTAGTCTTATATTTTAAGATATGCTTAATTTCACGTTGGATAATTTCAGGCACCTTGAGTGGTACTATGCCAAACTTCTGTACCAGCCACCACGTATCAAAACAATGTTGTACTTCGGCATATTGGTTTTAAATGTCTGGGTATATAGCACAACTAGGTGTCCAATTACAAGTCGACTAAAGATATATATAGCGAGTGTGAGATAAACTGAAGCGGAAACTGGGTGGAGTTGTACCACATTCTTTTTTAACAGTGGCTAGTGGTTTTTTATTTTTATCATCAACTTACAGAAATTTATTGAATATTATGTAGTATTGAAGTCAATGATATTATGAGTTAGTTAATTAAAAAAATTAAGGTGCACTCAAATATCAGAATATGTTCGAATGTAGAACTTCTCCCTTAGAAATATTTTTTATTTAAATCTATTTATATTTAAAAGTTTTAAATTTTCTGTAACATTTTCATGAATTTTTGAGTAAAATATTGTTGGTTTTACATTTTCATTATCAAATAAATTATCTAATATTTTACTGGGTTTAATATTAAGATAATAATGTTGACTACATATTACACATGGAATAATATATGGTAATAAACTAATGTAGCAATGTAGAGTATATTTAATATTTTCATCCATTTCATATATATATCATTTAATTCTCCTTTCTCAGCTAAACTATGAAATATTTTCCAATAAAAGGGTCCCCATCCTTTAGGACCATAAAATTGAGGAATTGGATATGTATCTGTATTATATATAGTGTAATGAAGTGATCCAGGAAAAGTATTACTTTTTTCAATTATTTCTAAATGAGGATGAGCTATTTCATCTGCATCTAGTTTACTAATAAGATCAGCTAGGGTTTCTACTCCATTTATCTTCAAATTATTTAAATGAAGCTTTTGTAAATATAATTGGCGACTTTCTTCATTTTTCATGTATGTTTCAAGAGCAAAAATTTCTGATAGAATTGAGTATTTTTCATTGTCAATAATATTTTGAATTTCTTTTAAAAATATAGTATGAAATTCAATAGGTGAACATATAGAATATTTTTCTGTTTCATCATCACTAGCAATTAAATGTACTACTGTTGGTAAAGTATGAAAAAAACTAGATCTAAGTATATCATTAGCTTTTTTTAAATTATAATTATCATTAACATTTTTATATTTAGGATGCATAATTTTTAAAAAATCACTTAATATAACAGAAAAAGTATAGAAAATAAATGTAGGTAAGCATAAAATTGATGGAAAATTTTGATTATTTTCTTTATTGTAAAAAAGTTTTAAATTAAAAAGATATTGGCTTTTACCTTTCGTTTTTTATTCATTAAAAAAAAAATATCAATATTGGTAAAAGTAACTTAACATTAATTTTTTTTCATTCTCTTGGTTGGTAATTGTAGTTGATTTTTTCATCTTATGATTTGGGTGTTTCCCATAGAAAAAGAGCACAATGAATTTTATAGTGATGTGTGTAAAAAAAATAATCACCACTATAGTAATATCCCAAATAAATTAAACATAATCCATATAAAAAATCTATTATATCAATTAAAGAAAAGAAATTGCTTATTTTTAATATCAAATACATTAAATGGGATGATCAGGACATGTAAATAGTTTTTCTTTAACCCATTCAGTATTATGTTTAAGTTCTTCTTCAGCTGGAGTAAAATCATTTTCAATTTTAAACATCTGACGAATTTGTTCTGTTGTTTTTCCCTTAATTTCATTAGCAATCATCTTACATGTCACTTGTTCTAAACTTTTAATATCTAAAAAATGAGCAGTATTCACTAAATCGAATAACATAGTTTTATCTTCAGTTTGTAAAAAATTGTAATCCCAAGAAGAAATATCATTAAGTGAAGTAGCATTGTCATAATCTAAAGGAAGAATAGATGGTGGATTTTCTGTATAATATTTACAGTAGTCTATAACCATTTTCAAAATAGGTGTATTTATGTTATCACATGGAATTACTTCATCATCATTACTAGCTTCAATGCAATTTATCATTTCACTCAATAAATTACTCATACAGGCAACTTTTGTATCCACAATGAAAATATCACCATCACTACTTTTCAGTTTCAATGTTTCCATTGTTATTTTTGGGTGATGATGATCTCTCTAGCTTCACTCCTTACTCTTTTATATAAATGATTAAAAAAAATTATGATTCAGTATAAAAATTTGTTCGTAAGTAACTTGAATCTATCTTAAAACAAAAAATCTACTCAGTAGAGACTATATATATATGTCATGCCTAATAAGCAGATGACTTTAATTTTAGAAAGGGCTTTGTAGAAAGAAGTAAGTTAAAATTTGTCATTCCATTAGACTATATATATAAGCAATATAGTTCAATTGACTGACTAATGTAAAAATTTTATATTTAATTCTTTACTAAAGACATATTTATATAAATATTTTTATTTATTTTCAGATAAATTTCTGAATAGAAATGGATTCTATAATAGATACTACTACTACTACTACTACTACTACTACTACTACTACTATTGAGAGTTTGAATAGAAGATCTAAGAAATTTAATTCATATGGAAGTTTAAGATTTGAAAAAGAACGGTTAGATACATTTATCGAATGGCCAATAGAAGAATGGGTGAAACCAAGTGAATTGGCGCGTGATGGATTTTTTTATTTAAGAACAGATGATAAATGTGTTTGTGTTTTTTGTAAGGGTATTTTAACAAAATGGGAAGAGAATGATATGCCAAGAGGTGAACATAAGCGACATTTTCCTCACTGTCCATTTATAATGAATGAACCTGTAGGAAATGTTTCACTTGAACATGGGGAAATAATCTCAAGAATATCAGAATTAGCCTTATATGATGATAGTAATGATAATAGATTTGTATTTAAATCATTTTTATTGGATGTAATTGATGATTTTCCTAATATTATTCCAAGACATATGCCAGGATCTTATGCAGAATGTATGGGACCCGATGATGATGATGATGATGATGATGATGATGATGATGATATGTTAGGAGGAGGTGAAATGTTAGAATTATTTAAATATACTTTACCCTATCGAAATGACTATCACAAGTATAAGAGTAGACTTAAAAGTTTTAGAGGGTGGCCTAACAATCTTAAACAAAGAACAGAACAACTAGCTGAAGCAGGATTTTTCTATCGTAATTTAAGTGATCATGTACAATGTTTTTATTGTGGAGGTGGATTACGTAACTGGGAAGCTGAAGATATCCCTTGGAATGAACATGCACGATGGTATCCTAAATGTAATTTTGTAATAGTAAATAAAGGAAAAGAGTTTATAAATAGGATTAAACAAGAAAAACCTCCATATATTCACAGTTATGCTACTGTTAATTTTATAGTTAAATCTAGACTAACAGAGAATGATTTGAATGCTTTAATGAAATTAGATATTATAAAGTCTGCAATTGCAATGAATTATTCCCCAGACAAAGTAAAAAAAGTGCTTAAAAAAAAGCTTGTAAAAACTGGATTACCCTTTTTTAATATTGAAAATTGCATTTCAGAAATTGTTAACTTATCATACATAGATAAATTTCCTAACTGTGATGGATCAGTTTTAAACCAAAAAAATATTAATAATGAATTATTATTATCATCATTAGAAAGAACTGATTATGATATGAATATTTGTAAAATTTGTATGGATAATTTAATAGAATTGGTTTTTTTACCATGCTCACACATGGTTGCATGCATGAATTGTTCTAAACAGTTAAAAAATTGTCCAATTTGTAGAAATGTTATAAGATATACAATAAAACCAATAAAATCTTAATATTATTTATATTTTTTATTTACTTTCCTTTAGTTTTTTTTTAGTGCAGTGGTGTTATTATTTTTTAAAATAAATTTAATAACATAATGAATATAAATATCAATTTTTTTCTTTTTATTAAATATTATTTTTATTTATAATGAAAAGTAAAAAACAACAACATAATTGTAAATTAAATAATTATTTATTATCTTTAAAACCACCTTGGAAAGATATAATTGATCACAATGAATACCATACTTTGATTAATTTTATAAATACTGACAATGTTTTAAGTTTATTTCCCAAAGAAGCATTTATAGAATTAGTTTTACAGAAAAATGGCATAAATGTACAATTAATTAATATTGAGTGTAGCTTAGAAGAGGAAGAATATTATAATGAAGAAACATATATAATATCTAGAATTCCTACTAAATGTTATATAAGAGTAAAAGATGCTTTAGAAAAAGAGAAAAAATACCAAGTACTTTTTCTTCACCATCCTAGTTATAATAGTGAAATAGTATATGAAATAGTAAAAAATTTTAAAGGAAGAAAAATTGTATATAAAAAAGATAATATTTTAACAACAAAAGTATTAAATGAGATTATTACTTCTAAAGGTTTTAATAAACTTCCTAAAAAAAGTGTAATAATTTGAAATTTTTTATTAGAAAGTAAAAAAATAATGAAAAATATAATAACTCATCTTATCTAATTATTGTATAATTTAGATTTTTTTTATTATTAGCTATTAGTATAATAACAAGTATAATGAAATATATTATAAAAATAATCAACCAATAATTTTTGCAACTTTTATTAATAACGGTTATATCATTTTTTCTTTACCAAATTGTTTTTTATTATAATTAACTATTGCAATACCTATTTTACTTAAAAACGATCCATTCTCACATTTATATATATATTTATAATCATAAATAGAATCCATTTTCACTCTTGCTCTTTCATTATGAAAATTATACGAATTTAAAGTAATGTGATAATTGCACATATCATAACTTATATTTTTATTTATCTCTTTCTTATTAGGATTACATTCATCTTTAGCAACAAAAGGATGATAACTAGGATGATGAATTTTATTTTCAATTTTATTAAATTCATCAATATCTGCAATACTAAATTATTTGAAACCATCACATTTTTCACATAATTTATGTAAAAATATACTTCTTACTAGAGAAATACCGCCACCATTATTATTACCTGAATATTCATTCTTTAAATAGTATCTAAAACATCCAATGCATTTATCATTATATTCTTCTAAGAGATAAATAATTGGTAATATGTTTTGATTTTCTGAAGATTTTACATTTTCTATTATATGAAATGTGTTTTTAATAAATTGAAGATGTGAAATTGGATATTGATTATACCATTTTATTAATTTAGAAAAAATATTTTCTAATTGTGTATAAGTAGAAATACTTTTTAAATGAGTTGTAAATTCATATTCACTCTCAAATCCCAAATCTATAAGTAAACTTTTAATATTTTTTTTATATTTGTAAAATAAATGATGTGGATAGTTTGTTTGAATATAAAGTCTGATAAATGTATGAGAGCTTGTAAATAGATCAGTTTCATCACCACAGAGAAATAATACAATATGATTATAGATTGATTCAAATTTTTTATTATCATATAAATTTGAAAGAGTATTATTTATTTTATTAGATAATGATAAACCTATTTTTGTTTTTAATTTTATATTTTCAAACTCTCTGTTCATCATATCATAACTATTAGTAAAATATTTTTTTTCTTTTAACGAATTATCAATATTGTTAAAGTCCAAGTCCATTACTTGAGCATGAAAAGTAGCTAATATTTCTTGTATAATAATATCAATGTCTTTATATAAATTAGTGTCCATTTTTTTTATATAAAAATATGATAAAAATTTTAAAATTTATCAAGTATGAAAATATTTTCTATAATAGTCAGCAATTATTATAGAAAATATAATAAAAATAATATTATTATGAACTGACAATAGTTTTTTGAAGGTGGTGATTCTTTATTAGCAATCTTACCATTAACTATTGCAAGACCTATTTTGCTTAATAATGACCCATGTTCACATCTGTATAAATATTTAGAATCATGAGTATAATTAATTACTTTAGAATCAGATACATGATTTGTTAAATCATTTATTAGAAAATCGTTTATTAGTCATATAATTATGATAATTACACACTCGAAAACATCTATTAAATAACAGTTCATTGCAATATTTATTGCAATGAAGGTAAAGATCTAGATGATGATTTCTTTCATCTTCAATTTTATTAAATTCATCAATGTCACTACAAGTAAATTCATAAAAATCCCGAGGTTTATCACATAATTTATGCAAAAATATACCTCTAATTAAAGGACCACCTGAATTCTTTAAATAATATCTAAAATATCCAATATTTTCTTCATTATATGTTTTAAGATTTAATTTATAAGAAGGAATATTAAATAAATCTTTAATTATTAAATAGCTTCGAACCTATTTTTGTTTTTAATGCTATGGAATCAAATTTGTGTTCTATATTATTATATAAATTAATAAAAGAATTTTTTTGGCTTATATCTTTATTAATTGAGAATGAAATGTAGCTAATTCTTCTTTTATAATATAAACAACATCATTTTGTAAATTTGTATTCATCTTTTTTCTTTTTTAATAAATCTGATAATGTATATTCAGTTCATTAAAGAAATGGGAACCCCTGAAATACTCATTTCTTTTTTTATATATATATATATATAATAATAATATACAATTATTATAGAAAATATAATAAAAAATAATATTATTATGCAAAGGCAATATTTTTTGGAAGGTGATTCTTTATTAGCAGCAATCTTGCCATTAACTATTGCAAGACCTATTTTACTTAATAATGACCCATTTTCACATCTGTATAAATATTTAGAATCATGAGCATAATCAATTACTTTAGGATCCCACACATGATTTGTTAAATCTCTTATCAGAGAATCATTTTATTCATATAATTATGATAATTACATACTCCAAAACATCTATTAATTTGTGATTCATCATGGCAAATTTTGATAAATTAGACACATGTGCAACTCTTGGGTATCTTTATTGAGGAAACGTTTCGCCACACAGTGGCTTCATCAGTCCATACAAAGGACTGATGAAGCCACTGTGTGGCAAAACGTTTCCTCAATAAAGATACCCAAGAGTTGCACATGTGTCTAATTTATCAACATGTCGGTTCTCTGAACCATTCATCTACAAACATGGCAAATTTTGCTGTGGCTTAGATAACAACCTAGAAGATGATTTATTTCATCTTCAATTTTATTAAATTCATCAATGTCACTACAAGTAAATTCAAGAAAATCCCAAGATTTATCACATAATTTATGCAAAAATATACCTCTAATTTAAGGACCACCTGAATTCTTTAAATAATATCAAAAACATCCAATATTTTTTTCATTTTTTTCATTTATTTTATAAAAAGAAACATTAACGTTAAATAAATCTCTAAGGAAATAAAGATAAGTGGGATATTTATCATAAATTTTTCTTAATTTTATTATAATTTTATTTTTTTTAATTCATACCTATTATTTTTTATATAATTTGTAAAAGACGATTCACTCTCAAATTCCAAATCTTCAAGCAAACTTTTAACAATTTTTTTATATTCATAAAATAAATAATGGGGATAGGTAGTTTGAATGTAAAGTCTTATGTAGGTATCTGAACTTGTAAACTGATCATTTTCATCACCACATAAAAATAATATAATATTATTATAAATAGTTTCAAATTGTTCATTATTGTATAAATTTAAAAATGTATTTTTTATATTGTTAAATAACTTCGAATCTATTTCTGTTTTTAAATCTATGGAATCAAGTTTTTGTTCTATATTATATAAATTAATAAAAGAATTTTTTTGGTTTATATCATTATTAATATTTTTAAAGTTAAAGTCATTAATTGAGCATGAAATGTAGCTAATCCTTCTTTTATAATATAATCAACATCATTTAGTAAATCAGTATCCATTTTTTTAATCAGGTTATTAAAAAAAATGGCAACTCTTGAAACATACAGGAAGTTGCTAGATATTTAAATCTGCTGCTCCTTGATGGTTAGTTGTTGTTTTTTTTTAAAAAGTGGTGTGTTCTGTTCTTCCAGTACAAGGATGATATTGACTGTAATACTACTCGATTTAATGCTACTGAGGCTATTATCAGCAAGTGAAGGTTAGTTTACCTCAATTCTATATATATACACACACTTGAAGGATGGAGGCTACTGACTGCTTCATTATATTAATATATTATTTGTTATTATCTCTTCTAGTAACTGTGTCTCTCCATCCATTATACTTTATAATCATCATTTGTTATCTCTTCCAGTAAACTGTACCTCTTCAGTACAACAGAAGAAAATATTCTTCAATTTTGAGAATGAAGAATTATTCTGTCTCTGGTATAAGATGGATGAACAGTATACTCAAGTGAATATAACATACCGATTCAATAAGAATTATTATGAGCAAGAATGTTTCTTCAACTATGTGACTGTTGACTCCAATACTGAGGAATATAAAAGTATTTTTACTTTAGACTTATTTGTAAGTTTCAATACAGAAGAATATACAAGTGTTTCAAGTTTTTGTAATTGTTTTTTTTTTAGTGTTGGATATGAATATTTTTTCTTTTTTTTATTATCACACTGGCCGATTCCCACCGAGGCAGGGTGGCCCGAAAAAGAAAAACTTTCACCATCATTCACTCCATCACTGTCTTGCCAGAAGGGTGCTTTACACGACAGTTTTTAAACTGCAACATTAACACCCCTCCTTCAGAGTGCAGGCACTGTACTTCCCATCTCCAGGACTCAAGTCCGGCCTGCCGGTTTCCCTGAATCCATTCATAAATGTTACTTTGCTCACACTCCAACAGCACGTCAAGTATTAAAAACCATTTGTCTCCATTCACTCCTATCAAACACGCTCACGCATGCCTGCTGGAAGTCCAAGCCCCTCGCACACAAAACCTCCTTTACCCCCTCCCTCCAACCTTTCCTAGGCTGACCCCTACCCTGCCTTCCTTCCACTACAGACTGATACACTCTTGAAGTCATTCTGTTTTGCTCCATTCTCTCTACATGTCCGAACCACCTCAACAACCCTTCCTCAGCCCTGTGGACAACAGTTTTGGTAATCCCGCACCTCCTCCTAACTTCCAAACTACGAATTCTCTGCATTATATTCACACCACACATTGCCCTCAGACATGACATCTCCACTGCCTCCAGCTTTCTCCTCACTACAACATTCATCACCCATGCTTCACACCGATATAAGAGCGTTGGTAAAACTATACTCTCATACATTCCCCTCTTTGCCTCCAAGGACAAAGTTCTTTGTCTCCACAGACTCCTAAGTGCACCACTCACTCTTTTTCCCTCATCAATTCTATGATTCACCTCATCTTTCATAGACCCATCTGCCGACACATCCACTCCCAAATATCTGAATACGTTCACCTCCTCTATACTCTCTCCCTCCAATCTGATATTCAATCTTTCATCACCTAATCTTTTTGTTATCCTCATAACCTTACTCTTTCCTGTATTCACCTTTAATTTTCTTCTTTTGCACACCCTACCAAATTCATCCACCAATCTCTGCAACTTCTCTTCAGAATCTCCCAAGAGCACAGTGTCATCAGCAAAGAGCAGCTGTGACAACTCCCACTTTGTGTGTGATTCTCTATCTTTTAACTCCACGCCTCTTGCCAAGACCCTCGCATTTACTTCTCTTACAACCCCATCTATAAATATATTAAACAACCACGGTGACATCACACATCCTTGTCTAAGGCCTACTTTTACTGGGAAAAAATTTCCCTCTTTCGTACATACTCTAACTTGAGCCTCACTATCCTTGTAAAAACTCTTCACTGCTTTCAGTAACCTACCTCCTACACCATACACTTGCAACATCTGCCACATTGCCCCCCTATCCACCCTGTCATACGCCTTTTCCAAATCCATAAATGCCACAAAGACCTCTTTAGCCTTATCTAAATACTGTTCACTTATATGTTTCACTGTAAACACCTTGTCCACACACCCCCTACCTTTCCTAAAGCCTCCTTGTTCATCTGCTATCCTATTTTCCGTCTTACTCTTAATTCTTTCAATTATAACTCTACCATACATTTTACCAGGTATACTCAACAGACTTATCCCCCTATAATTTTTGCACTCTCTTTTATCCCCTTTGCCTTTATACAAAGGAACTATGCATGCTCTCTGCCAATCCCTAGGTACCTTACCCTGTTCCATACATTTATTAACCCTTTGACTGTCGCGGTCGTATATGTAAGTCATAGGAGATACCGTGTTTGTAGTCATAGGAGATACCGTGTTTGTATCTATACGCATAAATTCTAGCGGCTTCAAATCAAGCAGGAGAAAGCTGGTAGGCCCACATGTGAGAGAATGGGTCTCCATGGTCAGTGTGCACCATATAAAAAAAATCGGGGAGCCAGTGGTGCATTGTGGGAATACCATTTCAGTCGTCCTTTTTCAGCATGTCTAGTGGTAAGAAATATGTGACTTCCCTGCAAATCTGGGACTCTTCTCTTCCCAAGTGATGCTCTAACACAGATGGAAGTGTCAATGAAGATCAATTTCATGATTTCGAGGAGTTTGAGACCAAAAGCAATGGAGGAGGTGGAGGAGGAGGAAGAGGAGGAGGAAGAAGAGGAGGAGGAAGAAGAGGAAGAGGAAGAAGAGGAGGAGGAAGAAGTGGAGGTGGAAGGAAGGAGGAAGAGGAAGGAAGGAGGGAGGAGGAGGAAGGAGGGAGGAGGAGGTAGGAGGGAGGAGGAAGAAGGAGGGAGGAGGAATAAGGAGGGAGGAGGAAGAAGGAGGGAGGAGGAAGGAGGGAGGAGGTGGGAGGGAGGAGGAGGAAGGAGGGAGGGAGGAAGAAGGAGGGAGGAGGAGGAAGGAGGGAGGGAGGAAGAGGGAGGAGGAGGAAGGTGGAAGGAGGAGGAGGAGGAAGAAGAAGAAGAAGAAGAAGAAGAAGAAGAAGAAGAATAAGAATAAGAATAAGAATAAGAATAAGAATAAGAATAATAATAATACCTAATACCTAATAATAATAATATGTAATAATATGTTCCCTTGAGGCATGAAAACAGTTCACCCCATGACAGTGACAAGATAAGGGGAGATAACATCTGATAAGAGCTGACCTTTGATGAGCGTAAACGAGGGTGGAGGGAGGGGGGCAGCTGTCCATCTGTCAAGAGCCAGGAGGAGGAGGAGGAGGAGGAGGAGGAGGAGGAGGAGGAGGAGGAGGAGGAGAAGGAGAAGAAGGAGGAGGAGGAGAAGGAGGAGGAGGAGAAGGAGGAGAAGGAGAAGGAGGAGAAGGAGAAGGAGAAGGAGGAGGAGGAGAAGGAGGAGGAGGAGGAGAAGATGACGACGAACAAACATTTGTCTGTCTGTCTATTTGTCTGTCTGCCAAACTCCCTGTCTATCTGTCTAGCTCTGTCTCAGAGAGAGCCACAAGACTGTGTCATCATCACGTTTACTCACATCTTCAAGCAGAGTATAGCACTTTGTCTGGACTTTTTGGGTTATCCTAGGTAATTTACACTATGTATAGTTGTATTTATGTGTACCTGTGAGACAGAGATAGACAGAGAGAGAGAAAGAGAGACAGATTGAAAGAGACAGAATGAGGGAGAAAGATAATTAGATAGAATGGAGGGGGAAGCAGCATCCGACCCCATTGTTATTGTTTTGACAGGCGGTAGGGGAAATGACTAATGAGACAATATGTCATTTTGACAGCTGCCCACTCCTGACTCAAAATAATTATAAGCCACACACTCACACACAAGACAAGCTTGCTGAAGGGTGATAGTAGGAGTTTTATGAAAGTATCTAGTGACTATATATGTGTATATATATTATAGAAACCAGAAGCAAGAAGGGAAGGCAGGAATGAAGGAAGGACCAGATGAAAGGAAGGAAAAAAGTAATGAAGGACAGATGAAGGAATGTAGGAAGAGAGGTGGAATGCCCTCCAGGTAGCCTCCAGGTAGGAAAGGAATGAAGGAAATTAGGAAGGAATGATGACACACGACCATTTACCTAGGATAACTACATAACACAACTGCCTGCTAATACTTTGAAGAAAACTGCTCAGACGAGGTGTTTTGTCTTTGCACATAAAAAAAAATTCAACAAAAATGCACACACACTGATTTTATGTGTGAGAGTGTAAAACACCACTGTGTATGACACCATGTTTTATGTGTGAGAGTGTAAAACACCACTGTGTATGACACCATGTTTTGTGTAAGAGTGTAAAACACCACTGTGTATGACACCATGTTTTATGTGTAAGAGTGTAAAACACCACTGTGTATGACACCATGTTTCAGAGAGTTCCACAAGCTGCAGAACTTCTAGGAATATGTTCAGTGACTGTATATTGGTATATATATTATAGAACAATAGTAATAAAAAATTTTTTGTATTGTTTGTTTTTGTAAACAAGTTTTGTAAACAATATATTGATAATTATGTTTGTGTGCTTATTGTGTTGTATACAACGAGTGTATATATGTACATTGCACCTTACTTTGGTCTCACAGGCCACATAAGTTATGTGAAAAAATAAAATAGTGAAAAGAACAACAAACCTTCAAATACAAGTAAACTAAAGTTTACCAGGTGAGCGGCAGTCGCTGCTGTTGCCATACGCGGCTCATTTTCTGCAAACTTTATGCCTCTATATCTCGGTAAGTACTGATGGGAAAATTTTTTTTTTGGGACTAAAACAATCAGAAAAATAATCTTAACATTTTCATAAGAAAAAATAATTTTTTTTTTCGAATATTTTGCGACACCAGGAGACACTTCAGGATTGGGCCCTTCGACAGTCAAAGGGTTAAATAATTGCACCTACCACTCCAAAACTATATCCCCACCTGCTTTTAACATTTCTATCTTTATCCCATCAATCCCAGCTGCCTTACCCATTTCATTTTACCTACTGCCTCACGAACTTCCCCCACACTCACAACTGGCTCTTCCTCACTCCTACAAGATGTTATTCCTCCTTGCCCTATACACGAAATCACAGCTTCCCTATATTCATCAACATTTAACAATTCCTCAAAATATTCCCTCCATCTTCCCAATACCTCTAACTCTCCATTTAATAACTCTCCTCTCCTATTTTTAACTGACAAATCAATTTGTTCTCTAGGCTTTCTTAACTTGTTAATCTCACTCCAAAACTTTTTCTTATTTTCAACAAAATTTGTTGATAACATCTCACCCACTCTCTCATATATATATATATATATATATATATATATATATATATATATATATACTTATATATACATATATTTATATAATATATATGCATATATATATATATATATATATATATATATATATATATTTTATTATTATTTTTTTTATTATCACACTGGCCGATTCCCACCAAGGCAGGGTGGCCCGAAAAAGAAAAACTTTCACCATCATTCACTCCATCACTGTCTTGCCAGAAGGGTGCTTCACACTACACTTTTTAAACTGCAACATTAACACCCCTCCTTCAGAGTGCAGGCACTGTACTTCCCATCTCCGGGACTCAAGTCCGGCCTGCCGGTTTCCCTGAATCCCTTCATAAATGTTACTTTGCTCACACTCCAACAGCACGTCAAGTATTAAAAACCATTTGTCTCCATTCACTCCTATCAAACACGCTCATGCATGCCTGCTGGAAGTCCAAGCCCCTCGCACACAAAACCTCCTTTACCCCCTCCCTCCAACCTTTCCTAGGCCGACCCCTACCCCGCCTTCCTTCCACTACAGACTGATACACTCTTGAAGTCATTCTGTTTCACTCCATTCTCTCTACATGTCCGAACCACCTCAACAACCCTTCCTCAGCCCTCTGGACAACAGTTTTGGTAATCCCGCACCTCCTCCTAACTTCCAAACTACGAATTCTCTGCATTATATTCACACCACACATTGCCCTCAGACATGACCTTTAATATATATTTTTTTACTAAAATGTGTTATTATTTATTTTTCATAGAGTATGGGGATTATAAGTAACAATACTATGGAATGGACCAAATGCAAGAATTGTAATATGATTATCAAAAGCAACAATACCATGGAATGGATTAAATGCAGCAAAGAATGTAACATTTTTCGTAAGTTTAATTAAAGTTTTGTATAATATTTACATTATAAATTTATTTTTAACTGAATTTAGACTGTACACTAATACAAGTAATATTTTTAACTGAATTTAGACTGTACACTAATACAAGTAAGTGATCAGAAATTTTTTCTATTATATTTACAGCAAACTCAAGAGGAAACCAGATAATATCAGTAACAGTGCTAACAGTGTTGTTGGTTATAACATTGATAATATTAGCTAATGTTATAGTATATGATTATCATCTCAGGAAAATCATAAATCATGAAGAAATTCCCTTGGAAGGAAAAATTTTATAATTGATAGTGCCAATAAAGAATTTTTAGTAAAATGTTTATTTTTAATAAATATACCCCTTAACATTTAACCTCTGAACATTATCAATCATCTTCCCTTTTTTCTTCTCTTTCCTCGTCTTCTTCTTTAACTTCAGAATGTGAAGTACATTTATAACCTAAATTAATTCCTGCTAATGAAAAGTCATCATGAAATCTTCGTTGGAATTTTGATCCACATATAATTTGACTACTACTACTACTACTATTATCCTTATTATCAATTCCCATAGGTTTTAATTCAATATTAATAAGATCAGAGCGCATTTGAGTTAATTCTGAATGAATTCTAATAGCACCGATACTTCGCAAAGAGACTTGTTCCATAGGACCTGTTGCTAATCCACCTCGTTTTCCTCTCACTGGTGCACCAGTTAGATCGGATAATATAACTTCTCCAGGACGAGAAGTGTGCATTGTAGCACTCGCTCGATGATTAATTACACTCATATAACTGCCTTCGTAAAGACTAGCTATAACTGGTCGATTATTATTATTCTTATTAAAATATGGTTGACCAGTAAAGGGATTCATAAGAATACCCGTGTGCATTTTTTGACCTAATTGCAAGTGTTGAATTACACTTTCCAAAGAAACTCCAAAACACGAATCCATATAACCCTGCTTATCTGAAGTATTAAAATACAAATCCATTGCTTGCCGTTTTAACGAATGAGGATTAATTATAACATCAATTTTAAGACTTGAAGGTTGTCCATATCCTATTAAATTTATATAGGGCATATCTTCCTCATTTACCATGCGGCCAATAACTCCTTTTTGAGAAGTAGGTGTTTGTAATTTATCTCCCATAGAAGGCGTAAAAGGAGAGATTACCATTAAACTGAACCGCCAGCTCTGTAACACAACCAAATCTACACAATTCATTTTGAAGCATCGATAGGAACGTTGATAATTTGGATGTCTTTCTCTAAAAGCCATTGATTTTTGAGCCATTTTCATTTTTCGCCGACGCTCTAAAGATGGAAATTCTGGATTTGTCGATACAGAAACACGGTAGTCTGATGAGGATAATTTGTTAAATCCACTTATGAGTGATGAGTCATCATAAATGGGATCTTGTAAATCTCCCGTTTTCCCTTTCCAAATAAATTTTAAGGCTATTTCGTTAAGTGGTACAATTTCAATTTCTCCATTGGTAAAATTAATTAAATTGTTACATTTACTCTCTTTACTACTACTCACTCCTTCTAAAATTCCTAATTGAATACCTGGAAAAAGAGGTTTATGGAAATCAAAATAAGTTTGCTTAAAACGAGGAGCCATTTGTGAAGGGCCATAGTTGTATCGAACTATGAAAGTCTCAAGTGCTACACCACAAAATAAACCTCTGTCTACACTACCTTGATTGACAGTTATACTGTCTTCAGGATTATCAAAATTAATTACTGCTACCATGGGATTTTGACAAGGAATAGGAAAAACATTACTTATTTTTGATGTGGTATAGAAAGAATGAATAGCTGTTTTTTGATGAATTTCTCCCATAGAATGACTATTATTAGGAATACCGGCATAATGGCGAAAAGAATGCAGTCCGCTACTAATTCGTGGAAGATGAGCAGCATTAGGACGAGCTATAGCCCGTGACGTTGGACCCATAAGATTGGGAATTTTTTCTCGATCTAAACCCAGCCACAAAGACTGGAAATCTTGTTTGAAATTATTACTGTCCTCTTTTAAGAGGAGAGACGGTAGCATATGTCGCGGAAGACTTTCATAAAAACTCTCACTGACTTGGAAAGAAGTTAATTCTTTAGAGGTATACAGTTGACCATTGGGCATAAATTTAAAACTAATTCGTGGTAGACTAGTGCACATCCATAATTGATCAGTCTCATACTCTAATAATTCAATGCATGCAATTCTGCGTTTTAAAGCATATTGAGTGAACCTAAATAAATTGTCTGTTCCAAAGAGACTAATATATTCCCATTGAGGGTAAGGCAATATCTGGCTAAAATGTCGGGCAGCCGATCCTTCTAAAATTGAGTTTTTGGGAAAGGCATATAATTTAAAATGAATAATGATGTAGATAAATTTACAATCTAAAATGTGTAGTTCTGAAGGATTATCTATTAAATGTAATTGAGGAAAATATTCTTTTAGAAGTTGTTCTGGTGATTTATGTATAATACTGTAGGTGGATATAATCACATCGAGTACCATTTCAAGAAGAATACCACAACGTTGAGGTGTATCGGGAGTATTTAATAAATCGATAAACCCAACTTCACTTTGTGTAATAGATTTAGGTTCTTTGGTTTTAGAATCTTTGGGAAGTAATTTTTGAATGCCAGATGCTACTATGCAAATGTTTGAATAAGAATTCGATGGACAATTCCTAGTGTATCTTCCAATTTTATTCCAGTCTAAATTGATATTTTTTCCATCTTCTGTTATCATGCTAGTTGAATTACTTAATATTTTTGTTTGAGTTATACATTCATCGATTTGACCACATCGAATAGCTGTAGTCCGAAGTTTTAAGAAATTAGTGGGAATAATTTTATTACGAGATCCCACTAATTTAATTTTGATATTGTCATCATTATCTTTATTATTTTCTTTTTCTAATGTTATTTGTTGATTTTTATAATTTTCTAATAATTTCAAATTAACCTTACTAGACTCATTTTTTTTATTTTTATAATAATTTATTAAAAATTGTAAATTTGACATTGACAATGGTTCAGTAGTATCTTTCAAAATATCAGATACTTTATTTTGTTGTAATATATTATCCACTTTTTTTAAAGTGAGAAGTAGGAACCGTCCTACAAAAATCTCTCCGGTCGTAAATATTGCCATATTACCCAAATGGTTAATTGTATCTCGATGAATCTGAGTACATTTTGAGAGAAAAGGCCATATCTTAATTTGTGATTCATCATAAATAATAATATCATTAGCTTTTTTATTAAAGTGTGGACGTCTTCGATCTGGCCATACGATAGATTTTATTGAACATATAGATTCACTTACTATAAAATTACAAGGATAAGCATCGAATGGATAATTTTCACACACAAGACATTTAAAAGAAGAAAAAAAAGTGGATGTATTATTACTTAATTTCATATTCTTCCATTGGTACCATTCATCTTGACTTATTATACGTTCTGGATTTTCAATTAACATTTGCCACATTTGACTACCTTTCATAACTGGAATTACAAAATAATTTTTAGCAAAATCAGCAAGTCGGGTATCTTTATTCCATTCTGGACGTTCAATACCCACTCCAAATACTAATTTATGATCAATAAAATATTTTATAAGTTGAGTCTCATTATTTTTGGGTAATTTTTTAATGTCGTTATTAATAATATTGCCCAAGTGGAATAGTATTCCAGGATAATGTTTAAAAATCATTTCAAAATTATCTCCTTCAATTTGTAGGTTAATACACATTTTTTGACGTAATAAAAATTCTAATTCTGCATCTGATGAATCAATTTTTTGACATTTTGAACAAAATTCAATAGAACCGGGTAATGTCCATTCTCGATGGCGAGTGTTTAAAAATCCTCGCATATCCATTATACTATATTGTTAGTGGTATTTTATGATATATATATAAAATAATAATGGATAATATAGATACTGAAAATAATAATAATAATATTATTCTTGAAAATGTATCACAAACATTACCATCATCACCAGTAATACCTATATCAGATAATGATTATTTATACTTTTATCCTCCTTCTTCAAATATAAATGATAATTTACATCTGGGACTTGTTTTTATAATGAATTCTAGTCTATGTAAGCAACTTTTAAATTTTTCTCCTTTTGTTTATTATGGAAAAGAGAATATTTTACATGTTAATTTAAGTTTAAATGAAATTAAACCATTAGACTTACAAGGATATTCAAATGATTCACTTTATTTAAGTAAAAGACCTAATTTAAAAAAAGACAATAATAATAATAATGGTATTCAAATGATTTACATAACACCACATCATATTTTCACACATGAACAAAACGGCAAAATAACATCAGATTTATTTTTAGAAAGAGGAAGAGAAGAAGGAAGACGAGGAGGAGAATATGAAGATGACAAACAACCACCACCACCACCACCACCATTACCTCTTGTAACACTTTTAACTAATACTAATAACAATCTTGAATTAATAGTGACTCATCCATTTGAAAAACTTAGATTCATTGATGGTCGATCTGTAGAAATGTTTAAAGATAACTGGAATTGTTGTTTTTCATTAACATTGTATCAACAAGGAATAAGACCCATATTAGGAATGTGTATTTTAATAAGTAACACTCAACGTTTAGCTTATTTAACACAGTTGATTGATTTTGTGGATCGTGTTCAAAAAATGTTTAATGTTACAGGATATTTTCCATATTTAATACATCCTTATCGTTTAACTGTATCTGAAAATTGTAAACTAAATTTAATTTCTTATAATCTTTTACATTACTTATTTTCTCCTCATGCTGAATCACGAAAAATTAGAGATATTATATTTTCACATCCTGAATCTCTTAAAAACAACAACAATAATAATAATAATAATAATAAAGCTAATTTTAATAAATTTAAACAAAAAAAATATCAACATAGATTATTAATAGACAATGATTTACAACCTTATCATGAATATTTAACTCAAAGTAATTGTAAATTAATTTTAGATGCTTTACATTCACTTTTCGTAACTAGTATATGGATTGCAAATGGTGGTGGTTCTTTTGTTCACAGTCGTGTAACTATAACACGTAATTATTTAACATTACAAGGAAACATCATTAAAATTAAGAAAACTACTGCTAATCCATATAAAGCTACTAAACGTGATCCATTGCATTATTGTTTAAAAGAATCATTATCAACTAACATTGACAATTTACAAAATTATAATTTTCAACAACAACAGTGCGAAAACGAATATGGGTTATGTCACGCACAAGCTTTATACGGTAATTTCCCCTCTGATGAAATGAAATGCCAAATAGCTAATTTAGTTCATGAATATGGGTGTAAACATTTATTACATTATGCTTCTGATTCTTTAAAAAAAGAATTTAATAAAACTATAAGCAGTAAAAATAAAAAATATTTATATGTAGCTGTTGATGAAGAAATAAAACTTATTCGTGAATTTATATTTCAAATAAAAAATGAATTTGAAAATAATATTCATTTAAATTTGTAATCTAATCTCTTCTCACTATTTTTTATATCATTTTTCCCACTTCTAAAATAACTTTATTAGTTTCTCACTTGTGAATTATTTCGCTAAATGTACAGGATGTTTTCTCTTAATATGTACTTTTAAAGTACTTTTTGTTCTAAAACTATATTTACAATTGTCACATGTGTAGGGTTTTTCTCCTGTATGAATTCTTTCATGTTTTATCATACAATAATTGTTTTTAAAATATTTTTGACAATAGGAACAAGAAAATTTTGAGTCTTTTATATGAAGTGAAAAAATATGGTTTTTTAATTCATTCTTGTTAGAAAAACCAGATTTACAATAATTACAAATATATGGTTTTTCATTTGTATGTATATTCCTCTGATGTATAATCATATTGCTTTTCTTGGAAAATTTCTTATTACAAAAATTGCAAGAAAATTTTTTATTATGCACATTAAAATGTGCTTTTAAAGCATATTTATTATTAAAACTATGCTTACATAAATTGCATACATATTGTTTTTCATTTGTATGATTTGTCTGATGTCTAATCAAATTACATTTAAATGCAAATTTCTTATTGCATAAATTGCAAGAAAATTTTTTATTATGCACATTAAAATGTGATTTTAAAGCATATTTATTATTAAAACTATGCTTACATAAATTGCATACATATGGTTTTTCATTTGTATGTTGTTTTGTCTGATATCTAATCAAATGAGATTTAAATGCAAATTCCTTGTTGCATGATAAAACATCATATTGAAGTAATAAATCTTCTTTGTCCTTATAATCTTTATTATTTTTTCCATATATTAATTCTTCTGTCACAATCCCTTGTTGTAATTCATTAAAATTAATATCTTTATAGTTATCCATAATATTATTTCTAGGTGATACTTCAATATCCTCTTTAAAATACATCTTGCTGGATAGACTGAATATACCAAACTGTGAGTCTTATATAGATGTAGCAATAAGTTAAGTCCTGGGCAAATTACTAATTATTATTATAATTAAAAATTATATGACTAAATTTTTTACATAAAAATATATTTTTCTTTTAATGTGATTATTACTTAATAAGATTACAATTAACAATCGTACTCAAAAAGTGTCTTTTGGTGATATTATTATTTTTGTTTATATTATTTATGATAACATACATAAACATATAAGAAAGCCAATCAAAAAAATAATATTTGTTTTAATATAAAGGAGGTGTAAACTATAATAAACTATATTAAAAAACAAAAGAAAATGAATTCAAAACAAAATCAAATTAATTCAATAAGTAAAAAATATATTGAATTTATAAAAACTGATGTTATTAAGCCATTAATTGATTTAATTCCAAAAGATAAATTATCTAATATTAATATTATTCTAGAAAAAGATTCATACACATTATTATGCTCACTTTTTAATTCTATTAGTCAAAATATATTAAATTATTATGAACAACAATATAATGACGAAATTAATGAAAAATCATTCCCTCTTAAAAAAATTAAAAATAAAACTAAAAAAAATAAACAAATAGAAAACCAATTAACTCAAATTAAAATATTCAGTAAATCAGCTTTTGATTTGCTTTTACTAAATGAAGAATATAATTATTTTATACAAGAAATAGAAAGCAATATAAATACAAAAAAATCTGATAATAATATCGATGATGATATATTAAAATTATATCAGTCAATTCATAATACAATTTTAAATCAACTCTCAAGTACTCTTCAAGAAATTCTCATAAAAGTTTATGATCTAAATCCACGTGAAAATCTTCAGGAAACATCCTATAATTATCCATATTTTCTTTTAGAATATTTTCTTCGACACCGACACCGAGAAAATAAAAAAGTAAAAGATGAATTAAAATATTTAGAAATTATAAATAATCCAATTTATAATTGGATTTGTAATAATACAACAATATCATGAAAAGAATAAAAATTACTCTAATTATGGATGAAATTTTGATAAATACTTTATTTGCTAAAGGTCATGAAATCTTAGAAGAAAGAATTTTAAAAGCATATGCCGCTCAAAAATATACTATGTTCAAAAATGATGGAAATTTATATACTACTAATACTATATTAAAAGTTTATGTTGGAACTAATCGCAATTTACCTTTACATAAAATCCCAGTACAATTTTGGGCTCTAATGGAAGTTAACAACAATAATGATATAATAAATGAAAATACTTGTATTGAGGTGGAAAAAGAATGTCGAAGAGAAATTGACGCTACACATCCACTCATACAAGATAAATTAGGACCACTTGGTGAATCATCATTACGTTTTATTTCACGTTTCATCGAAATTAGAGTAAGTAATTTTAGACTTATTATAAATCCTCAAAACAATGATTATTTTATTCAATATAAAAAATTTATAAAAAAAGATATAATTTTTCGTTATGATACTCTTACTTTAGAGTTAGTTTATGTTTCTGATGAGGGTAATAAATATTATAATGCAATATTTGTAAAACAACAAAAAACAGTAAAAGATATGAATGAAGAGAAAGAAAAAAAAAAAGAAGAGGAGGAGGAAGAAGAATTAATAGGGATGGCTAGTTTTTTAGATAGTCAAAATTTAGATATTAAAACTACTTATCTTTATGATAATACGTCACGTACCGTTTTATACCACAGGTATAAACCCAATGATTATTCTCAAATATTTCCTCTCATATTAGAATCTGAATCACTGAATGAAATAACATCAAATAATTATCCTTTAGAATTTAATACCGAAGGTAAACCTATATTTATTTCTCGTCCGGGATCTCTCTATTGGTATACTTCTTGGAGATTGGAAGCTCGCTTACCTTTAATACCTGAAATGAATGAGTATCATCGAGACACTGTTCCTTATCATTCTGTAAATATTAATGATATCTATTTAAAGCCAGTATATTTTTTTCCTAAATTAGATGGTTGTAATGCAATTTTAAAATTTTACCCAAGTCATTTTACTGTTAGTCGACCGAATATATTATCCACAGCACACACACATTTAATTCCACAATTTATTCTGCATTCACTTATTGATTTTACTTTCATAGTAGAAGCTGATTTATATTGTATAAATAATATAAATTATAAACCACTAGCAATTATTGATATTGTCACTAGTACTTTTACAGCATCTGAACGAATGCATATATTACAAGCTTTTCGTAAAAATTTTAGAAATTATCTTGCTCCTTACTATATATTTTTTCAAGGAGAAAATATCATTCCTTCACCACTACCATCACCACTTCAATCTGTTTCTGTTACTTATTCTTTTAATGAATTGCAAGATGGAAAAATATATGAAGTTTTTTTAAATTCACAGAAACAAGTTCAAGTAATTAGTAGAATTAGAGAAGATAAAGTAAGGGCTAATCCTCGAAAAGTTGTTAATATTATTTGGGAATTACAAGAAAATTTTTAATTTTTTTTTAATATATTAATAAATAGAAGTATATAAAGATAAGACATTACTTGTCTCATTATCAGTATTAAGACTAGCTTACCTGAAAGGTACAAAAATTTAGAATGATGTATTATTGTTGCTGTATTTGTAAAAAAATTACAAAAAAATCTCAGGATTATTTAAAAACACATTTAAACATTGCACAATATGTAAACAAGATTTTATTTTTAAATTTATATTTGAAAAACATTTATTTTCATTCTGTATATACCAAATAGGCATAACTTGCGATATTATTTAGTGGAGCAAAATTAAAAATTTTTAACAATTATAATATTAAAAAAAATATATCTTTGCTAATTGGTTAGTTTTACCTATTCGGTACGATATATATATAGAGATTGTAGAGGGAAAAAAATCATAATAGGATTGGAGCTGTTCCAATAAAGAAAGAAAGAGGAAGAGGAAAAGAAAATTACAAATTTAAAATGATTTGATTAATTGCTTTGTCTTGAAGTAATTTAAGAGTATTTTTACCAGAATGGATTTCATATTTTACCAGAATGGAAATAAGTATTTATATTCACCACTTGATGATAGAAATATCTTAGTACATAATGTACTGATCAACCCACAAGATTATTTTTATAATCTTCATTCTTATCCATCCAATAAGATTTGGAAATTGAAAGAACCTCAAAAATTATTTACTGGAGCATGGGTAACCATTAATGATCTTGAAATTCCTAATTTTCCTTTCTATTGGTCCCGTCAAGAGAAAATATATTGTATGAGAATTAGTGATCCAATGGCTAACATGATTATCTCCAGTTTTCCAGTTAATTTCCCTACACCAAATCAAACAGAGAAAAATATAGTAGTTCTACTTTTAAAGTATTTGACAATGAAGGAACAATACATAATTCATAAGAGGCATCTAGAAATGAACCCCAATCAATTGTATACATCTTTCTATTTCAAATTTCCTAGTCTCCCTTCAACTTGTCCATTTCCACCATGGCTCATAAATTATATAAATTATGAGCATATGAATCTATTTAATAAATTTATAGGAATATCTATAGGGGCTTTACATGTAGCAATTGAACATATCACTGACCAAATAAATTATTTGAAAATTTTGACACTGAATACTTTTGGATTACAAAGAGGTATAGAACTTTATTCTTATGCTATATCAAAAATAAAAATTGTGCCAAATTTATCAATAATTACATCTCCTCTTTCAGTACAACAACTATCTTCAGAGAAAGATGTAATTAAGATTTTAAATAAAGAATGGAATGCAGCTCTTAAGTTGAAGAAAAGAAACAAATCTACACAACTGAAGAAAAAATAAAAGTTTAAATTGATCAGAATGACAAGAAGTAGCAGGAACAGTAACAGCAGAAGAAGAAATATGAACAGTAATATTCATCATAGAAGAGGAGGAGATAAAAGCTACACAAGGAGAAATAGTAGCAGTAATTATCATAATCATCATAGCAGAAGAAACAGCAGCAGCAGTAGCAGCAACACTAACAACAACAACAACAACACTAATTACTTTGACAACAATAGTTATAGTAGAAATAATAATAGGAATAACTACTATTATAATATAAATCACAGAAATACTAATATCTACTGTAGGGTAAATGAAAATTTAATAGTGGATCTCTTCATAAAATACATCCAAAAAAAGAAACAATGTGAAACTGACTTAAAATATATGTTAGAAAATATAGAAAACAAATTAGAATTGGATTTTAAATCTAGTTTGAACATGTCAACAATTATCTCACCAAAGTTGTTAGCTAAATATATGATTAACAAGGATATAAATAAGTCATATTATAAAATGAATATAAAGTTGACAAGAATGGCTATAGATGCTTTAAATGTAACAATTCAACATCTTAGTGAATGTATAAAATATTTTAAACTTCAAGCAATACTGTATTTTGGTTTTTTAAAAGCTAGAGATTTGTATTTATATGCAAAAATGAAAACTCAAACAAAATACTTAAAGCCAAAGTTATCATCGATGCATATACTGTATCCACCATCAGAAAAATTAACACCATATATGCTTGATAAAGAATGGCGTAAAGTTTATTATAATTAGTTTTAAAAGGAAGTTTACCACTATTTTCATTAATTTTAATGAATTCATTCAGTTCAAATATAAAATTGATATATTTAAAATTACTTTAGATTCAGATAATATGGTAAGAGTATTTTATTTTATTTTTTATATACAGGAAGGGATTTCCCTATATGTGCGCACTCTCTCCCCCGCTTATAAAGAGATTAGTTTCATAAGACTCACTCACATTCTGCCAAACGATTTCTTTGGAGTAAGAGGTCAGTTTAAACTCTTAAGAAAAGTCTTTTTCATTTTCAATTTATTCAGTATATTCTAAAAGAAAGTTTATTAATAGAAAAGTGCCACAATTTTCATTTTCAAAATCATTTTTTGCTTCATTAATTTTAATGAATTCGTTCAAACTTTCAGTAAGAATTTTAGGAAGAATTTCTGGGTAGTGTTTAAAATAGTTTTCCTTGTAGTTGGTGGTAATTTTCAAGTGACAGAAAAATTGGAGTGTAGGTGGATTGTGCCATAATTTCACAGGAGATTGAACAAATTTTACACAATATCCATCTTCTTGAAGTGAACTAAGAATACTTTGGAAAATGTATTTGTTACAACCTACTCCAATGTTACTAATAAATATATTAGAATTAAAGGTGACATATATAAGACCATTTTTTACATTATTATAATCTTCAAAAAAAATACAGAATATTACAAAAACATGATGACTTTTATACACCATTCGTATTATTAGTTCGTAATAACAAAAGTAATTTTTATTGTAGTCATCATTTTCGGTTATTAAGATATGGTATAGACGATCTACCTTCTCCAAATTCACTTTGAAACTCTGCAATTCATTTTCTTCCCATAAATCTCTTTCGCAAGGAGAAGTGTTACGATTGAGTGAATGTGAATTTTGATACTGTAGAATATCTCCTATAGATTGATCTATGTCAGATACTGTTACTATATTCTTAACAATAGATTTGAAGCCTTTTTGTGTCTGCATATTTAAAGCCATAATGATTATTTGGAACTACTTTATATTTATTGAATTTTTATTTTATTAACTAAAAAAAGTTGCCCGATTACTTGAAAGCCATGGACAGATTTTTGTTGTATTTGAAAAATTTATATATATATTTGTTTAATTTTTATTTTTAACTTAAACTAAAATCTAGTCCAGGTAAATAATTGTTTTGAAATAATTGTATTGAAGTGAGGATTTTTTTTATAATCATCTTTAGCTTCACTAATTTTAATGAATTCTCTTATACTCTCAATAAGAGTTTTAGGAAGAATATTCTCTAGGGAACAACAGTGGTAGTAATCGGTAATTTTCAATTGACAGAGAAACTTGAGCATTGGTGGGTTTTGCCATAAATTTTTGGGAGACTGAACAAACCCTACACAATATCCATCTTCTTGAAGTGAATTAAGAATATGGTGAAAAATATATTTCTTACAGCTTATTCCAATGATACTAATAAAAATATTAGAACTGAAAGTAACATATATAAAACCAAATTCTCCAATCCATCCTTCATTTGAAAAGATGTAAATAGTTGACATTATTACAAAGATGGGACGATTCTTGTACACCATTCGTGTTGCTAATTCATAATAACCATCATTTTCGTACTCGTTGTAAGTTAAGATGTGGTATAAACGATCAACCTTCTCCAAATGCACTTTGAAACTCTGTAATTCATCTTCTTTCCATAAATCTCTTTCACAAGGGGAAGTTCTACGATCAAGTGAATCTTGATATTGGAATGCATCACCAACAATTTGATTAATGTCAGAGGCTGCTGACACATTATTAACAATAGACTTAAAGTTTTTTTGTGTCTGCATTCTGAAGCGATGTTGTTGTGTAATTTATATATTGTACCTTGTCACTATTTAATGTTAACTAGAAGATAAATACTTTATATAATTACCATTTTTTTTTAAACCTATTCAAAAAATATTAAGTTTAATTGTTCTTAAATTCTTTTGCAGAAAAAAGAAGACTTATGAAAAACAAACTTAAAAACAGGAAAGAACAATGGAAACAATAGAAACAATAGAAATTATGTGTAAAACTTTGCCGTATGCTATGCAAAATGAGATACGTCCTTTAATAAAGGAAAATGGATACCCTCTCAGCATAGCTTTATTAATAACTAAAATGTGGTCATCCAAAATGCAGAAGTATGTGGAAAAGTTAATACTTCATAAGGCTATAAATGAAAACTATCTAGAAAGTAAAGATATAAATTATGTCTGTATCTTTGACAGTAATACTAATGATGATGAAGATTATGATAATGAAGATGGAGGATGGATAATTAAAAATCAAGATGATGATATTGTTGATCTTGTGTGGAAGAAATTTAATATGAAGGAACATTTTGAACAAGTTAAGTCTCATCGTTCATGGATTTAACTCTCATATAATAGATTCAAAGATTTTATGCCTCCCTCTATTCTTCTTAGTCTGGAAAAAATTATTGAACGGCATGATTTGACTAAATTTGCATTCAGTCAAGCTGTTGGGTATACACTGAGTTTTGTACACAACATCAAACATTCCTTAATTTGGAGGGATGCTTGTGACTTTCATTTATGTAATGAGCCTCATCATCCTCAAATGAACAATGAAATACATCTAAAAAGAAAGAAATTGGAACTTTGGATGAAATGTGCTTCTGCTGATGAAGATTTTTATAATGGATTTCCTTATGGAATTGATTTAAATACCGTCTGTGGCATGCAAAGAGTACGTAACCTTTATTCGGCGCATGGACACACCCTCATTTACAGGCTATCTCCCCCAACCAGCGAACCAGGTTGCTAAGAGTTGATGATGGGGCCCCATCGTTCAACTAGTGACCAGGTTCTAGCCAATAAGAAGGTGGGATTGACAATCGCAGAGGTTATGTGGATACCGCTCTCCTGTCTGCCCTTGTCATTCCCATTCTAGAGCTGGTTGAAGCACGGTCTGCTATCTTGTGGCTTCTATTTCTGCTTTGCTTACCGTGGAGTGCACTATACTTATCTCTGTACATAGTGTACATATTGCTGTTATAAATTGGTGAAGGATAATATAAGTCTAAACTTTTTCTACTGTGTTTATTTGCTCCCATTACACCTGGGATAACAGGCCATTTGAAATCCTAGGTTGTAATATGGGTAGCCTGTCCGAGAGCTGGACTTAGAGAAACGGTTGAGCTTAGGGTGAAGCTTGTAGCAGGAACATTGTGTAGCTTGCTGTTTCGCTTCGCTTTACAAATTTTGCGTGTCAGTTGCTTATGATCAGCCTTGCTATTGTGTGATCGTTCAACAGCTCGCTACTAGCTTGTTCAGTGTGCTCGCTTCGCTACGGTCAATCTTGTGTGCAGTCGGCTTTGCTTGTATGCGTATTCTGCAATCGTACTGTGCATAGCTAAGCGTGTTCTGCAAATTAACGTGTTACGTTGGGGTATTCGTACTGTGCATAGCGAATAACTTATGCCACCTAGACGAGTCAGACGCCTGGTGTCGGCATATACTTTGCATAACCTACCTAAATTGTCCCTACAGCGTTGTTGGCAAATTGCTCGTTCCATTGGCATTCCCTATAAACGCACTCTCACAGCTGCGCAACTGCGTTCACTTATTGCTGACATACTTATTGAAGAAGAGATGGCACATCAAACTCCTCCCTCTACGGGAGCTAGGGAAAAAACTCTTATGTTCTCGCATGAGGAAGATGATACACCTACGGAGCAAAATGGTCAGTATGGTGCAGCTGGGTTGTCTCGAGGTGAATCAGCGTCGTTGGCACTTGAGCTGGCAAAAATCACGCTGGAGCAAACTAGGGAACAGAGAGCATTCGCAAGGGAAGAATTTGATAGGGAAAGAGAAAGGAGGCAGTTTTCGCATTCTGTAAACGATTTCAGTTTACAAAAAGCAGTACAGCTTGTTCCCCGCTTCAATGAGGCCGAACCAGAGCAATTTTTCGAAAGCTTCGAAAATCAGGCTCGAGCCTTGAGGTGGCCGGAACAGCACTGGGCAGCGTTGGTTCATACAGCATTATTGGGTAAGGCACAGGAATTTACGTCGGTATTAACTGACGCTGAATTCTCTGATTATCAAGTAGTGAAGACCAAAGTGTTGGGAGCATATACATGTATCCCAGCTAAATATCGTAAGACCTTCAAATTGAACAGGCGGCAGCTTGGTCAATCCCTGGTGGACTTTGTGAGACAGCAAACCAAAGCTTTTACCAGCTGGTATAAAGCGAGTGGTGTCTCTAACTTTGAGGAGCTGGTGCAGCTTATTCTGATTGATAACCTGCTGGAGTCTGTGGGACCAGAGGTTCGTGTCTTTCTGCAGGATCGTGACTTAACCACTGCATTGGAGGCGGCCAGGTTGGCTGATACCTTCGAAACGAACCGCTCCTTGTCCGAGCGGTCCCGTCTCTCTTTTCAACAGTCTGGCGTGAGCAGAGATCGACAACATTGGAGAATGAAGTGCCAGCCGGAGGGAGAGCGTCTACGTCATCCAACCAAGTCACCTGGTGAGCCACGCTTCTCAACATATGGTCCCCCTGCGGAGAGGCAAACTACTTATGGAGCATCTCGACAACAATATCCAGAGAGGCACCAGCCAGAACGACACCACTTGCAACGTCATCAGGGAGTAAAGGGCAAGCCTGTCGTCTGCTTCAGGTGCAATAAAGTAGGTCACATCAGTTCCAACTGCCCCCAAAAACCTCAACCCATCGGGAAAATCTCTAATATCCCTAGTAACATGTCCCCTAGAGAAGTAGAAAAAGGTATGGCCCCTTATTATTGCGAAAGTCTTATTTCCCTTCAGGAAAACTCAGAACCAACTAAAGTAAATACCTTTAGAGATACTGGAGCATATTGCTCACTTGTCAGAGAAGGAATATTACCCCTTTCAGAGAATACTTCCTTGAATTCCTCAGTTTTATTGGAAGCCTATGGAGGAGCTATATATTCAGTTCCTTTGCATAAAATTTATGTACAGTGCAAATATTACACTGGGTACTTGACTGTAGGTATCTCAAAAGGATTTCCCATGAAAAATGCCATGTTATTACTGGGTAATAACATTACTACTGTTACTTCGTGTCCTGAACCTATAATGATTAATGCTTCTCCAGTGTTGGCCATAACTCGGGCAACATCCCAAGGGTTGTCTGGGGAGAATGTTGACCTATCCTTGGACGACTCCGATCTCGGAATAGCCACGTTGTTTTATGAGACACACCGGCCGGAGTCTCGTAAATCAAGTGAACAGACCCCGATCAAGCCTTCCTATTCCCAGGTTGCAGGATTGCCAGATGTCTCTGTTTCCATGCCCGAGGGACTGTCCTTCCGGGAGGAACAACGAAAGGACCCTTCTTTAAAATTCGCTTTTCAGGCAGCCATGGGTAAATCCTCTTGGGGTCATCCAGTCAAGTATGAAGTTAAAAATGATTATTTGGTTTGCACTGAGACTGGTAAGGAGAAAGAGGGCCGGCAATTATACGACAGGTTAGTGGTTCCAACCAAGTATAGACCTCAGATATTAAATATAGCTCATAATACGTCATCAGGAGGTCACTTAGGAATTACAAAAACCTTGTATAGAATCACAAAAGAATTTTATTGGCCAAAATTAAAGAAAGATGTGAAGAATCATATTAGGTGTTGCCGAGAATGTCAGCAAGTTGGAAAACCTGGACATTCCATTAAACCTGCACCTCTCCAACCCATACCTGCTGATGGAGAACCTTTTGCAGATTTAATTATAGATTGTGTAGGTCCACTACCTAAGTCAAAGTCTGGAAATCAGTATTTATTTACAATTATGGATAAAGTAACCAGATATCCTGAAGCGATCCCAATGCGTAGTATCAATACTAAAGCTATTCTCAAAGCTTTAACAAAATTCATTTCTTGTTTTGGCATTCCTAAAACTATACAAAGTGATCAAGGTACTAACTTCACTGCCAAAGCATTTAGGGAAGTATTAACTAGGTTAGGGATAATTCACAACTTATCCACTGCCTATCACCCTCAGTCCCAAGGCGCCTTGGAAAGATTCCACCAAACATTAAAAACAATGATGAGAAGTTTTTGCATGCACTTTCCGACAGATTGGGATGAATCTCTACCGTTGTTGCTGTTCTCAGTACGAGAGACGGTGCAAGAGTCTACAGGGTATAGTCCGTTTGAGCTGATCTTTGGGCACAATGTACGAGGTCCTCTTCGGGTGCTCAAAGAAGGATGGATGGGAGAAGACGTAAGCTCAGCACTCTACAACCCGTCTTCAAGGTTGCAGGTGGCACGTGAGTTGGCCACGGCTAACCTAAAGACAGCTCAAAGTAAGATGAAACAGAGGTATGACAGAAGTGCACAATTCCGCTCCTTCCATCCAGGAGACAAGGTGTTGGTGCAGGAACCTATACCTGGCCACACCTTGAAAGCTAGATATACGGGACCTATGCAGATTGTAAGTAGATTATCTGATTTAAATTATGTGGTAGCTCCCATTGATAAGACCTCAAAAACAAAAACTTACCACATTAATCAAATCAAGGCCTTTCATACACCAGATAAAGTCCCAGTAATGACTCTGTCCTCTACCTCTGAGGACGACTCTGACTCTTTGCACTCTATCTCTGAAATTAATACTAAACTTTCAAATTCTGTCCTCCTCAAGGATCCTAGCCCGTTAATGGATGGATTATCTGAAATACAAGCAACCAATTTAACTGAGCTTCTACAGTCATATCCTAATATTTTTTCGGATGTGCCGAAAAAATGTACGTTAGGTTACCATGATGTAGATGTGGGAAAATCTAAACCAATTAAACTCTCCCCCTACAGAGCTAATCCTGAAAAGCAAAGGCTACTTCAGCAGGAAGTAGACTTCTTGTTAGAACATGGTTTAGTGGAGGAGTCATCTAGTCCATGGGCTTCACCGTGCATCCTAGTAAAAAAGGCTGATGGAGGGTTTCGTATGTGCACAGACTACCGTAAAGTGAACGAGGTCACAATCACAGATGCTTACCCTCTTCCTCGTCTGGATGACGTAATTGACTTTGTGGGTAAGGCTACTTTTGTGTCCAAATTAGATCTCCTTAAAGGTTACTATCAGGTACCTTTGACAGATAAGGCGAAGGAAATCTCTGCCTTCGTAATTCCAGGAGGTCATTATCAGTATACAGTTACCCCCTTCGGAATGAAAAATTCCCCCTCTTCATTCCAGAAACTCATCCATCAGGCTATTAAAGGACTTGAAGGCACGGCAGCATACCTAGATGATATTGTTGTGGTGGCTGATACTTGGGATCAACACCTACTTAGACTTAAAGCTCTGTTTGAGACCTTTAAGAATTCCCAATTAACAGTTAATTTATCTAAATCTTCCTTTGGCCAGGCCACTATCACTTTTCTAGGCCATGAAGTAGGTAGTGGTAATGTTGCACCTAAACTTGCTAAAGTTCTTTCGATTAAAGAATATCCAGTTCCTCATGATAGGAAATCTCTTCAACGTTTCCTAGGCATGATAGGATTTTACAGAAGATTCTGTAAGAATTTCTCAGATATTGTAGCCCCTCTTACCTCTCTTACCAGTCATAAAGTTCCCTTTAATTGGACGTCAGATTGTAACACTGCTTTTAATAAAGCAAAAAGATTATTGTGCTCTGCACCCATTCTCCTGTCTCCAGACTTCTCCAAACCTTTTTCATTACAGGTTGATGCTTGTGAGTCTGGGGTTGGGGCGGTACTATTACAAATCGGGAACAAGGAGCTGCAGCCAATCGCATACTTTTCAGCTAAGTTCCAGCCACATCAGAGAGCTTACTCTACCATTGAAAAAGAAGCCCTCGCGCTGGTAATGGCTTTGGAACATTTCGATGTTTATGTGGGCCAGACATCGCAGGTGGTCACAGTCTACAGTGATCACAACCCGTTAGTCTATCTCCAAGCCATGAAGAATCACAACACAAGGCTTATGCGTTGGACGCTCAGGCTGCAGCCCTACAACCTAAAAATAAAATATATTGCCGGCAAAGAAAATGTGTTGGCAGACTCTTTGTCAAGAGTCTAGTTTAATATTTTATTTAGGTTAGGATGTATTTGTGGTAACCCCCCTTTCAAGCTCTTTTTTTTATCCCCTGATATGGGGGTTTTTTTTAGTGAGGGGATACGGGCTACCGTCCGCTTGTATCTTGGACCTATGTTGGCCTATCTGACTGCTGTCTCACTCTGAGTTTAGGGTTTGGCTTTTGGTCACTAGGAAAGCTGAGCTCTATCTAAGAGTTGGATGGTGGAGAGGATAGGCGGTCCCATTATTTCGTGCCATGGCGGCACGGTTACCACTGGGAGGTGGCAGCCTAATCCTGAGCCTTCTCGGGGGTGGGGGTGTGGCATGCAAAGAGTACGTAACCTTTATTCGGCGCATGGACACACCCTCATTTACAGGCTATCTCCCCCAACCAGCGAACCAGGTTGCTAAGAGTTGATGATGGGGCCCCATCGTTCAACTAGTGACCAGGTTCTAGCCAATAAGAAGGTGGGATTGACAATCGCAGAGGTTATGTGGATACCGCTCTCCTGTCTGCCCTTGTCATTCCCATTCTAGAGCTGGTTGAAGCACGGTCTGCTATCTTGTGGCTTCTATTTCTGCTTTGCTTACCGTGGAGTGCACTATACTTATCTCTGTACATAGTGTACATATTGCTGTTATAAATTGGTGAAGGATAATATAAGTCTAAACTTTTTCTACTGTGTTTATTTGCTCCCATTACACCTGGGATAACAGGCCATTTGAAATCCTAGGTTGTAATACCGTCCCTAAGCCCCAGAAAAGATGATGATCATCCACAGGCCCCAGAACAATCAAAAAGGTTGTCATCCTCAAGCTCTAGAAAAGATGATGATAATCCCCAGGCTCCAGAACAATAAAAAAGGTCATTGTCTCCAAGCTCCAGAAAAGATGATCATCATCCCCAGGCTCCAGAACAATCAGAAAGGTCGTCGTTTTCAAGCCCCATAAAAGATGATCATAATTATCCCCAGGTGTCGTCTCCAAGCCCCAGAAAAGATGATCATCATCATCCCCAGGCTCCAGAACAATTAAAAACGTCGTCATCCTCAAGTTCCAGAAAAGATCATCCTCAGGTTAAAGCTCAAGCTCCAGAAAAACCAAAAAGATTATCGTTCCAAATCCCCATAACAAAAAGTCCTCCAGAACAAAAGGTCCTCAGATCCCAAAGTTCTCAGATCCCAGAACAAAAGGTCATCAAATCCCAGAACAAAAGGTCCTCAAATCCCAAAACAAAAGGTCTTCCTCAGTTCTCAGATCCTAGAACAAAAGGTCATTAGATCCCAAAACAAAAGGTTCTCAGAAAAAGGTTCCCAGCTGAACAAAGAACTAATATTTAGTAATAAACACACACTTTAGATACAATAAATGCATACAAATTTAAAAAGGGTCTAGGGACCTATTTTGGAGCCAGAGAACAAAAAGTTGGTAATTTTCAAGAACTTGAGTGTGAGTTGGTGTTTTTTTTACATTTAATAAACATGTATTAGTTACCTAATAAAAGTATGAAAATTGAAAGTAATTATTATGATTTAAAAAAAAAAAGTTTTTTGTTCATGTTAATTTTAACAAGAATGTTTTTGTTTCTTGTCAGTTGTAACTAGTATTTATTGAGTTCCATTTTTAAAGGTACAGGTTGGTCATACAAACATGACTTATATCTAGTAATTTGCAGGGTTCACTTAGATTGAAACAGTGTTTCAACCTAGGTTAATACTGCCAGTTAGTAGATAGAAGTCATGTTTGTATGACAAAGTTCTATAATTTTTCTAGGTACTCAGTTTTAAGTGTTTATCTTGTACATTTTTAATGTTTATATATTTCTTTTTCTTTTTAACTTGTCAAAATAAACTTGTTAATAATTTTTTTTCTTTTACCTTAAGAATGAAATCTTGAAAATTAGTTACTAGGTAAAAATGGCAGTTTGGTTGTAAATCGTAGCCTCAACAATGTTTCCAGATTCACATATGTGGTTAGTGGAATGGACTCATTGGTTGGGTGGTAGCATGTAGCTTGCTTTGTTCCACAGTACCATATAAAGAAAGGATAATGAACCCCCATACATGTGGGCAGCGCTGGCTGGGGCTTGGAGGCTTGATCCTCCATCTGCTAAAAGATTTCCTGTTCAATTTTTACAAGAAAGGTACCTTTGTTGGTGAATTAATTAATCTAAGAAATTTGAACTATCCTCATTTTCAATAAATAAAACCTAATCGCCTTCTGTTATCCATCTGCTATATAACCCAATGGGTTTATTTCTGTACTATGAATGAAATAGGATGTATAAAAAACAGACCAGCTTTTATACAGCTTGAAAAAGATTTTAGATCTGTCGTTTAGTTGGCAACCCACTCAGTAAGGGGCTTTTTATACAAGGAACTGAACTTGAGTGGAACCTGATTACCTCCTGTTCTCCAGACACTACATAATCTGTGGGGTTAGTGATTTTTCATGATTAAAGTAAAATATTATAGAAGGCATAGTATTTGGTTGATGTTTACCAACCTACTACCTAATAAACCCTTCAGTAAACTGCTTCTCAGTAAAGGAATTAAACCTGCTTCTTCCCTGGATCAAGCATAAATGTGTCCCATCACCCTCATGACTATGACCTCTACAGGTTTAGCGCTTGACCATGAATGTAATTATAACTAGATTTATTTATCCCTCCCTGTAGAACTGTAGTGACCCCTTCTGTTTAGCACTTCATATGATTGTATTATTATTAGATGTATTTCAGTCGCTGCGCGATCCGAGGAAGATATCCCCGTATTACATAACCCCAGTCCTCTGTACCTCAATGCACATACTAAAATAGAATTTACTAATGAAAATTATTATTATCAGTGTAAAAATTGTACAAAAATCTAAAATAATATTGTCGTAGTAGTAAATTTTTTTAAAATTATAAGAAATTAATATATATTATAAATTACTAGTGTAAAAAATATGAATAATTAAATTATTAAGTTAATGAGTCGTTAATAACTGTTGATATCTAACACTACATTTTTTACCATCATTTTCTCAACTTGAAATTTTTTTTTTAAGATAATGTAAAATATTTTACCAAAAAAAAAATCCAAATTCAAACTCAATGTGGTAGTGGCCACCCAACATTGCTGAACTCCAAATGTGGTAAAGTAGATGACGTTGAAAAACAGGATGTTACATCGTGTACTGGCATAGGGAGGAGCCCAACAGACTGCCACATAAAAGAACTCAAGCAAGGCTAGGCTATTCAGTCTTCAGTAACACCCAGTCCCTAGTCACAGTCACGGTATTTGGAACTTAGGCACTTTCCTTCTCTTGGTAAGTAATAAAGTTATAAGTATATTTTAAACAAGTTATGAACATACATATATTGTGTTCAGTAGTAGTTATAATTGTATCAGAGGTCCCTCTCAAACGCTCAACTGGTTCATTAAAATGTTTAATTCAAAGAATTCTGTTAGTAAAATATTTTATTTTATATTAAAAAAAATATATGAACATGATGTTTTTAATATATTTATTCTGTACTCCCAAGACTACTACTGCCACATGGAGTGTGAATTCTGTAGTGAAAGAGAAAGATGGCGGTGGTGTCTGGTGAAAGACGAAAGAAAACTAGTATGACCACAGCATCTCCTTGGTCACAGATGAGTAACCTACTTTACCACATCTGGAGTGACCACCCTAGATGTTGACATGTCAGCTATTAAATTTAAGTCTTACATAGATGAGGTCTCGACAGTCTCAGACATTTACAAACTAGCGGGTAATGCTTTCGATTATCAGGATTTTCTGGATCGCATTACATTTTCTAGTGAAGCGTGGAAAGAAAATGACGTAAAGAAATTCGGAGAGGCTAAAGAAAAAGTGAATCGTCTGTATTACATTAATTGTTATGAAAGATTTTACAGTACCAATAATTACAGAACTGATAATTACACTTTTAATGTAGGTAAATATATATTAATTTTACGAATAGTGTACGATAATAGTCGTTATATTTTTGTAGCAATAAAATCTAATTGGTCTGAATCTAACTGGTCTTTTGGAAATCAACCTGATAGTGTATATGGATTAATGTACCTTACGTTTGATTTTACTTTCTTAGTAAATTATATTTTTATGGATTTGTTTGATAAATACAAAGACAAAACTATGCAAAAAAAAATACTAAATAATTTAATCGTATCACTTAAAGACGAATGCAAATATATTATAAGATCAATAGGTATACCACCACCACCACCACCATCACCACCATCGCTGAAGTCCCTGTGCTACTTGACTCTCCAGGACCATCACCAGGACCAACTGAAACTCTACCCAGAAATTCTGTTCCAAATTCTAATTAAAAATGAGTTCATTAATTAGAGTGAAGCTAATGTAATACTCACCTATGCTCCTCACTATCCTACCTGGATTATTCCATCGAGTTCGTCTGTAACTTTACATTAATGTAAGGATTTATTTCATTTATATTCAAAATCAGAAATTTTATTATTTTTACAGAAATAGTTTGTCAAGTTAAAAACAGGATGTTACATCCTCTACTGCACAGGGGTTAGCTGGTTCCCAAGACTACTGCCACATGAAGTGTGAATTATGTGTTAGTAAATGTGAATTCTGTGTTAGTAAATGTGAATTCTGTGTTAGTAAATTATTTTATTTAATCTTAAAAATTTGTTTTTATATTATTTATTGAGTTGTAACTAGTATTTATTGAGTTCCATTTTTAAAGGTACAGGTTGGTCATACAAACATGACTTCTATCTAGTAATTTGCAGGGTTCACTTAGATTGAAACAGTGTTTCAACCTAGGTTAATACTGCCAGTTAGTAGATAGAAGTCATGTTTGTATGACAAAGTTCTATAATTTTTCTAGGTACTCAGTTTTAAGTGTTTATCTTGTATATTTTTAATGTTTATATATTTCTTTTTCTTTTTAACTTGTCAAAATAAACTTGTTAATAATTTTTTTTTCTTTTACTACCATATAAAGAAAGGATAATGAACCCCCATACATGTGGGCAGCACTGGCTGGGGCTTTTACTCTAATGGAATATAAATGTGAGCTATTTTGGATAAGGAATATGTATACATGATACCCCTATTAATCATAAAAAAAAAGTTTTATCATATAAAAAATTTTCTGTTTTTCATAATAAGCTGATATAAAAAGACACTAGTTGATAAAGATGATATTATTACCTTCCATACTGTACAGGATGTAACATCCTGTGTGTGGACTTAGAATTCAGAAAAATTTAGTACCTTTATAAAAAAAAAAATGAAATTTTCATCAGAATTACTTCGAGAAATTTTTGCTCAAATTCCCTACCAATATTTATTAAACTATTGTGCTCCAGTGTGTAAGAAATGGAGAAATGTAATTATTGATGAGGATTATATGCCAATTCATCAATTATATTATAGATATTGTAAAGAACCTAATTTAAAATTTCAAAATCCTTTTAGTAATAATAGTAGTAGTAGTGCTATTGAAGTATTACGACCATTTTTAAAATACGAAGATGACTATGTATTTCATCTTTTATTACAAATTATTGAATATAAAAATAAAATATATAAAACCTATAACTTAAAAATTGATTTAGTTGAATTGAAAAGTCATCCATATTATTTACATGCTGCTGAATTACTTGAAAATCACCAATCATTCTATAATAATAATGATGATTGGCATCTTCTGTTAATATTGATGATAGTACTATCTAAGAATGTGAGTGAAGTCCTGTATTTATTATATTTAGTATTAAAAATACAAAATTTTTATCCACTGGTGGATATTATAGATTTTTTTATGGATTATGTTTGATGTTTTTAAATTGTTACTATAATCATAAAAGTTTAAAACTTTCCACTTACAATCATACTAAGATTAATTCTGCTCTTTTTATTTGGGAAAATAGAATTAATGGTTGTCCATTAATGACATGTGAACGAGCACGAGTTGTAAATCATCTTTATTGCAACAAGGATAAAATTATTAATGTTGATTTTTTGAGTATAGAAACTATTTTTGAGATATTATTATTAATTTTTAATAGTTATAACAATAAAAAGTTTTTAATTATTATATCTGAAGAAAATTGTGTCTATTCAACTTTATTATCTTTAGAAAAATCATTATATTATTTGTTTAAAAATGTAACTATAAATAGTTATAGCTTTTATAAAAGAAAAATAGAATATGAAAAATATGAAAAATATGATTTCATAATTCTCTTCACCTCATATGAAGAAATAATAGAAAAAGTAAAAAAACTAACCAATGTTACCCTAATTTTTTTTAAATATATTAATTGGTATTTTAATAATAATATATTTTTTAAAATAACAAACTCAGAAATTCCACTTTTTCGTTTAATGTATAATTATGAAAAACACAAACTCTATTTTGGTAAATTATTATGTATTAAAAATGAAACTGATATTGAAACTGATGATTTTGCAAAAAAATTTTCAGTAGGAGAATCTTGGAAAAATTGGAATGATGATGTAAATATAAACACACAAACTGTAATCAACTCCCTGAAACTATTGTCATATGAACTGTTTTACATTTGGGATGATGATAGCAATAAATATATAAAAATTTATAATTCTCAAAAATTTTTGCACAAATACATAAAAATTTATAATCCTCAAAAATTTTTGCTATCTTCCAGTGAATAGATCTTTATTTTTTAACTAATTAATTTTAGAATAAACTATAAATATTCAACTACTTCTTTTTTAAATTAATAATGACAGCAATACCAGAAATATTTCTTCAAGAAATTTTTGCTCAACTTCCTTATAAAGACCTATTAAATTGTTGTGCTCCAGTTTGTAAGCAATGGTGGAATGTAATTGGCAATCAATATTATATGCCATTTCGTCAGTTGTATTATCGATATTGTAAAGAACCTTACTCTAAATTTCAAAGTCCTATTGGTAAAGACAGCATTAATAATAATAATGATAGTTGTATCAATGCTATAGAAATATTGAAAAAAATTATTTTATATAATTCTTTTCCTGTTATTACTCCATTTTTAAAAATAATTGAATATAAGAAATCTCGTAAAATCTATAATTTAAAAAATGACTTATTAGAATTTTATAATCATCCAATGTATTCTTCAGTCGTTACATTAATTATAGAACAAAAACAACATAAATTTTAGCTACAGTCAAATATTATCAATGGCTGGCATATAATACCCTTAATAGCAAAATTTTCTCGGGATGTAAGTGAAATTCAATATTTAATATATTTAATATTAAAAATACCAAAATTTTTTTCATTGGTTGAAATTATAGATTTTTTTTTATGGATTATGTATAATGCTTTTGTGTCATTATTATAATTACAATATATTTTATCCTGATCATTACAAAATTCACTCTGCTCTTTTTCTTTGGGAAAATCGAATTTATGATGGTGAATATCCCTTAACAACAACAACAAGAATGTGTGAACAAGCAAGAGTAATCAATCACCTTTTTAATAATAATAATCATGATGATGAAAATATAATTAAAATAGAGTATATAACAGGAGTAAATATTTATGATTTATTAAATCAAATTTTTACTCATTACAATAAAAAGAAATTTTTAGTTTGGAAAAATTTAAATAATGATAAAGTCTTACCCTTATTAACTTGTTTATTTAACAATGTAACAACATTGATTGGTAAAGATAACATATTTAATGAGACATTGGAAATGTACGATTGTATTATTATTTTAAAAACTAAAAAAGATGACACAGATTTTCTTTGGTATAACAATAAGAACATCAAAATAATTATTTTTGAAGATGCATTTTATTCAAAACAATGGTATTCTAATAATGAAAGTAAATCATTATCATTATCATCATTAAAAGTGAATAGTCTTTTTCGTTTAGTACAGGGTACTAAATCTCAAAATTTATGTTGGATAATGAATAGTGTGTTACAGTATAAGAAATTTGAAACAAAATTTCCCAGAGTTTTTGTTATTGGTGAAAGACCAAATGATAATATTTATAAAGAAGAACAGTCAAATAATATACCAGTTATTATATTAGTTGATAATTACTTTGATATATATATACACTATTATATATATTTTCATAGGAATGAAACTTTCACCATTTTAACTAATAAAAAAGAATTAGAAAGTAAATTGAATTCTAATAAATATTGGAATAAAGAAAGAAAAATGCGTAGAGATGAAATCAAATGGTTTCAAGCTCAGAAGTATATTGATATATCATCATACAATCATAATTGCTCTTTTAATATGGAGTCTATATATATTACTAGATTTTGTGATATTGATAAAATTAATAATATACCTAATTTTCCTATTATTCGAATATATTATAATGATTTATCTAATAGTCCAGCAATAAATAAATTTAATGATTGTTTATATTCTACTATTGAAATTTCTAATAATATAATAGAATTTACTGGCTGGACATATTTTATAGAATATAAAATATCTTATTCATTTACTCAATTAGTAGCAAACAGTGAATTTACTAATAAAAATTATTATTATCAGTGTAAAAATTGTACAAAATACAAAAAAGAATTAAAGAAAGAAACACTTGTTTTTAGAAAACAATCACAAGCTGCTATATCTAAAATACTTGGGTTTACTAGGTTTATTTATAATAATTTTTCTATTTATGATGTCAATTATTTTTGTTTAGAATGCAGTAATGATTCATATTATAGTGAATATTGTCATAGTAGTAAATTTGTTTTTAATTATAAGAAATTAATATATGATATTATAAATTACTAGTGTAAAAGATATGAATAATTAAATTATTAAGTTAAAACTTGAGTCCTTAAGGGGGAAGGGAACTTTTTTTTGTTTTTCCTTTACTCGATTTCATTGATTTTTTTACCAGAGACTTTAGGCATATTGAACCTCATGTGGTTAAAGTTGCATAAAGATCGTCCAATAAATAAAGTTATAAAAAATAAAAATGTGAAAAATTGGACATGGTAACACTTATAGCAAAAAAATCAATATTGGCAATCTCGAAATCATTGGTAATAATCACAAATGATAAAGTAATGCCAAATTGACCATCTATTATCACTCACAATACTAGTATCAATATCTGAGCTGTTGGCCACACCTGGGGTGGCAGTGGAGGTGCTAGCCACAGATGTGGTCATACAAGATGAAGTGACCGTGGAGGTGCTGGTGGTCACATCTTGGCTGGTGGTGGTGGTGCTGGGTGGAGGTGCTAGTAGCCACTTGGGTGGTGGTGGAGGTGCTGGTGGCCACATCTTGGGTGGTGGTGGAGGTCAAAGACTATTGCCACATGGAGTGTGAATTCTGTGTTGGTAAAATATTTTATGTGAATATAAAAAAAAATTATATGATCATGAAAAATACTGTCTTATAAATTTACAAGAGGTTAGTAAAAATACTTAAACCATTCTGGAAATCTTATCAAGAAAAATCAGATTTTTTTTTTATCCGTGGTACAGATACAGGAAAATAATTATCATCAAGTAATCTTCACAACATTTTTAATATATTTTATGTACATAGAAATTTACATAAATTACATTTATTAAAAATTTTCATAAAACAAATTTAGTACACATAATTATAAATTTTAGTACATATGTGATACAGAATTATAATTTTTTTTTCAATAAGATTTTGTTTTTTAATCTCAGTTTCCAAATTACGAAAAATCAATGTCATTGTTAATAGGTAAATATTTTCAACTGATGTACAAATATTTTCTTTCAATATTTCACAACTACCATCTTGAATTTCAGCATCAAGAATTTCAGGAAAATCTTTAAAGCCACAATACATAAGTATTAACTGGTCTACATATATTATTATTATTATCATTTTGCATACAAGTCCACTGTGTAAAATAAAAATAAAATTACTTTTTATGACAGTTACTTTTAATAAATACAATTATTATTATCAAATATTAAATCTCTGTGATCATAACCCCAAGCTTTTTCCACTCCGCATTTCACTCCGAATTTCAAAGCTTCTTCCAGTCCATTCAAAGCCTCTCTACATTTCAAAGCTGCTTCCACTCCACGTTTCAAAGCCTCTCTGTATTCCAAAGCTTCTTCCACTTTGCAAGTCTCTTCAACAATTTCCTTATGAACTTCATCATAGAAATTCAACCATATCTTGTCCAATTCTAATTTAATATCTTTAATTAAATTCTTATAAATTTCTGTATTAACACTAAAAGTTACCATTTCAATACTATGAGAATAATCAACCAATTTATGTAAGAGTCTCTCTCGAGATGACCTAAATTTCAAACCATGATTAATATATATAAACATGCTTTTCTCATCAAACAAGTCTTCAATAACTTCTGTTTCTAGTCCAATTTCTTTAGCAAAAGTCTTTAAAGTATTCCAAGATAAATCACCAGCTAAGGCAACATTACGCAATTTTTCTCCTTTACTTACATCAACTTTTATTGATAAATTTTGTCTTTTTACATAAGCTCCTATAAAAGAAAAAAAATTCCGAGTAATTATCTCCTCACTAAACTTTTGCCATTCTTCCAGTCTATAAAAATCCTTCAATTGTATCTTAGGAAACTGCATCACTTTTTCCAGGCTATAGTAGTAATCTTCTTCAAAAAGATATTCTTCTGCTTGTAAGTTATTCCTAACCTCATTTACAAAATTTTGAATAATATCCATCTTGTGGGAATCATTTAATTCTCCAAGAAAAAAATCCACAAAAGGGGTATTAGATTCATAATTAGTCAAACAACGACCCATATATTCCACAAGCATAATCTTCATAAGATTATTATTATCTTCACATTTATCAGCAGGATTCTTCTTCTGTTGCTGATTTAAGTGAAGTATAAACATGGGTTTAATCAGTGTCTCACATTTCAAAGTTTTCATTTCTACCTCAATAATACTTTCTGTCATTAGTGCTTGAACAGCAACAACATTATCATTTTTCTTAGAACTCTTTTTCAAAAAATTCCAGTAATTTCTGTAAATTTTTTTGATTTAGATACAAAGCTGCTGTTGCCTCTATACTTTTCATACGAGCATTTACAAACTTAGTTCTAGGCGTATTTGGATATTAAAATAATAGCCTTACCCATGTTACTCCCAATGCTGCCATGTGAATGTGAAAGTCCACAATATGTGAATTTTTCAAGATTGCAAAAGTTGCACACATTGCATACAGTTTAGTCTAAACTATGGGTTCCATAAATTTTGCAGCATCAGGTGAAAAAACTGGAACAATAGCTTTGAAGAATACATTTTCATTATTCCAGTTTACTTCTACTGTTTTTTTATAATCATTTAATTTTGCAATGTTCTCTATGGCTATTTGGCTCATAATATTATGAGGAGAACCTATTATATTACAAATACCATAAGACCAAGGATTAAGGAGTGAAGAATCTCTACTGGGAGCATACACTGGAATTCCAGTAATAGTAAAATTGTTCAAAAATTCAAATTTGTTCAAATCCGTCATCATTTTAAAGTCTGGGTCCTGGAGGTCAGACACTGTAGATGCTAAAGTAATCCTACAACAATCTTCAGTCTTATTCATAATCTTCAAAATTTGAGATTTATGTTTTTCATAAACTTTCATAAATTCTATAAAGTCATTGCAATAATCTATGTCTCTGTGACCTTTTAGTTTTAAAACTTTAGCTTCATATTTTCCTCCACCAACTGTAGTATACAAGATGCTTTTAGCTAGTTCTACTTCATTTTTGAACTTATTAATTGTCAATATGTCTCTGATTTTCTTAAACAATGTCCTAAATTCCATTTCAGTAGTCTTAAGATCTTTGTTATGTAATCTTTTAATTCGTTCACAAATAGATGTTCCTAATATCTTAACTTTCTTCATTTCTTCAATTCTTTTATCAAATAATCTTTCCATCAATGGTAATGTATCTGGTGGAACTACTAATCCTGTCTTATAATTTTGAATCATTCTAGAATTCCACTGGCAAAATATTTCTTTTAGTGTATATATATCATCTATCTCACAAGGCTCTAGTTTAGTATGGAACTTGATTTTATCAGTTTGAAAAGAGAGAGATTTTAATTTCTCTGGTTCAAATGGAAAATATACCCATTCTTGGGTAAAGAAGATATTCTTTTCTTCATCTCCGGGTAGAGAAAATCCTGAAATTGATAATTTCAAATATTTAAAAGCTGTAGAATAAAAAATGGATTCAGATGATTTTCTTCTTATTGGTATACACGATGGCATCTTCAGTACTGAGTGTAGTTTTTCTTCTCTGTCATCAATCTAAAAAACAAAAATCTAATATAAAAGATGTAATTTAACTAAATTTTTACTAGTTTAAAAATTATTAATTCATTAAATATTTAACTAAATTAAATTTTTACTAGTTTAAAAATTATAATTCATTAAATATTTAACTAAATTTCTCTTAGTTTAGAAACTATAACTTACCTTTTCTTTTAAAATGTAGAGAACCGCATCAGTGTCCAGTTGTCCATAGTTTTCAATTTCCGATACCGCATCAGTGTCCAGTTGTCCATAGTTTTCAATTTCCGATCATTCATTATCGGATACTTGCAGTGGTAACAATTCTTGTTTTTGTGCATTTTCCAATCTTTCATCTTTTTCAAATCTTTTATTAGAATTCATTTCTCACTAAAATACAACAAATTACGTAGTTAAGGTTAAATCTTTACTGAAATTTCATGAAGCCTTTGGATCCTTTATATATCACTCCATGTGGCAGTAGTCTTAGGAAACTCCCTGTGCAGTATAAGGGATGATGACAAAAAAATCTTATTTATTTATTTTTAACAATAAATAACAATTTATTACATTCTTTTTTTCCCTTTTTTTATTTAAATTTTTGTATATAAAATATATATTTATGTCTGAAAGTCGTTTTAAAATAATTACACATAAAAGGAAAAGAAACAACATTATCTAGATAAAGTGAATTAGTTTCTATTATGGTTAAAAATTTTATTCAAAGTATATTACACAGAATTCACTCTCCATATGGCAGGGAGGAACCTCCCTGTTTTCAACTTGATAAGCAGTAGAAATTTTTATGATTATACATTTTTTTTAGTATCATATAAAATATTTTACCAACACGGAATTCACAAACTCCATGTGTCAGTAATCTTGGTCCAACCCCTGTTTAGTACAGGATGTAACATACTGTTTTTCAACTTAATAAAAGGATGTAACATCCTGTTTCTCAATGGTGACTTATAATCTATGATGGTAAAATATTTTATGTCAAAATATTTTCTTTCTATGATGGTAAAATATTTTGGATCATTAAATACAATGAAAGTAAAATCTTTTATATGATGGTAGAATTTTTTATGGTCATAGAAAATAAAGAAATGTGATTAATAAATACTTCCTAACATTTGTATCTTTTTTTTCTAGATCTAAAGATTTGGGTAATTGCTAATCAACATGGAACTTTCCTTTTAGAAGTGGATAATTTGAAAATGTCACATGAGTATGAATTCTGTGTTAGTAAAATATTTTATATGACCCTAAAAAAAAAATTATATGATCATTCATAGAAAAGATTTACAATCATTGAATAATTTTATGATCGTAAAAAGTTTTATATATCTCATAAAAAATATTAAATTTTATCATAAAAAATATTTTCCAATCATATATAATGTTGCCTTCATAGAAATTTTTACCAACATATATTCTAATTACATTTTTAAAATAAAGTAAAGGTTGGATGCGAGAAGTGGGTCATAATAAGCGTGTATGCACCTGGAGAAGAGAGGAATGCAGAGGAGAGAGAGAGATTTTGGGCGATGTTAAGTGAATGTATAGGAGCCTTTGAACCAAGTGAGAGAGTAATTGTGGTAGGGGACCTGAATGCTAAAGTAGGAGAAACTTTTAGAGAGGGTGTGGTAGGTAAGTTTGGGGTGCCAGGTGTAAATGATAATGGGAGCCCTTTGATTGAACTTTGTATAGAAAGGGGTTTAGTTATAGGTAATACATATTTTAAGAAAAAGAGGATAAATAAGTATACAAGATATAATGTAGGGCGAAATGACAGTAGTTTGTTGGATTATGTATTGGTAGATAAAAGACTGTTGAGTAGACTTCAGGATGTACATGTTTATAGAGGGGCCACAGATATATCAGATCACTTTCTAGTTGTAGCTACACTGAGAGTAAAAGGTAGATGGGATACAAGGAGAATAGAAGCATCAGGGAAGAGAGAGGTGAAGGTTTATAAACTAAAAGAGGAGGCAGTTAGGGTAAGATATAAACAGCTATTGGAGGATAGATGGGATAATGAGAACATAGGCAATGGGGTCGAAGAGGTATGGGGTAGGTTTAAAAATGTAGTGTTAGAGTGTTCAGCAGAAGTTTGTGGTTACAGGAAAGTGGGTGCAGGAGGGAAGAGGAGCGATTGGTGGAATAATGATGTAAAGAGAGTAGTAAGGGAGAAAAAGTTAGCATATGAGAAGTTTTTACAAAGTAGAAGTGATGCAAGGAGGGAAGAGTATATGGAGAAAAAGAGAGAGGTTAAGAGAGTGGTGAAGCAATGTAAAAAGAGAGCAAATGAGAGAGTGGGTGAGATGTTATCAACAAATTTTGTTGAAAATAAGAAAAAGTTTTGGAGTGAGATTAACAAGTTAAGAAAGCCTAGAGAACAAATGGATTTGTCAGTTAAAAATAGGAGAGGAGAGTTATTAAATGGAGAGTTAGAGGTATTGGGAAGATGGAGGGAATATTTTGAGGAATTGTTAAATGTTGATGAAGATAGGGAAGCTGTGATTTCGTGTATAGGGCAAGGAGGAATAACATCTTGTAGGAGTGAGGAAGAGCCAGTTGTGAGTGTGGGGGAAGTTCGTGAGGCAGTAGGTAAAATGAAAGGGGGTAAGGCAGCCGGGATTGATGGGATAAAGATAGAAATGTTAAAAGCAGGTGGGGATATAGTTTTGGAGTGGTTGGTGCAATTATTTAATAAATGTATGGAAGAGGGTAAGGTACCTAGGGATTGGCAGAGAGCATGCATAGTTCCTTTGTATAAAGGCAAAGGGGATAAAAGAGAGTGCAAAAATTATAGGGGGATAAGTCTGTTGGGTGTACCTGGTAAAGTGTATGGTAGAGTTATAATTGAAAGAATTAAGAGTAAGACGGAGAATAGGATAGCAGATGAACAAGGAGGCTTAGGAAAGGTAGGGGGTGTGTGGACCAGGTGTTTACAGTGAAACATATAAGTGAACAGTATTTAGATAAGGCTAAAGAGGTCTTTGTGGCATTTATGGATTTGGAAAAGGCGTATGACAGGGTGGATAGGGGGGCAATGTGGCAGATGTTGCAAGTGTATGGTGTAGGAGGTAGGTTACTGAAAGCAGTGAAGAGTTTTTACGAGGATAGTGAGGCTCAAGTTAGAGTATGTAGGAAAGAGGGAAATTTTTTCCCAGTAAAAGTAGGCCTTAGACAAGGATGTGTGATGTCACCGTGGTTGTTTAATATATTTATAGATGGGGTTGTAAGAGAAGTAAATGCGAGGGTCTTGGCAAGAGGCGTGGAGTTAAAAGATAAAGAATCACACACAAAGTGGGAGTTGTCACAGCTGCTCTTTGCTGATGACACTGTGCTCTTGGGAGATTCTGAAGAGAAGTTGCAGAGATTGGTGGATGAATTTGGTAGGGTGTGCAAAAGAAGAAAATTAAAGGTGAATACAGGAAAGAGTAAGGTTATGAGGATAACAAAAAGATTAGGTGATGAAAGATTGAATATCAGATTGGAGGGAGAGAGTATGGAGGAGGTGAATGTATTCAGATATTTGGGAGTGGACGTGTCAGCAGATGGGTCTATGAAAGATGAGGTGAATCATAGAATTGATGAGGGAAAAAGAGTGAGTGGTGCACTTAGGAGTCTGTGGAGACAAAGAACTTTGTCCTTGGAGGCAAAGAGGGGAATGTATGAGAGTATAGTTTTACCAACGCTCTTATATTGGTGTGAAGCGTGGGTGATGAATGTTGCAGCGAGGAGAAGGCTGGAGGCAGTGGAGATGTCATGTCTGAGGGCAATATGTGGTGTGAATATAATGCAGAGAATTCGTAGTTTGGAAGTTAGGAGGAGGTGCGGGATTACCAAAACTGTTGTCCAGAGGGCTGAGGAAGGGTTGTTGAGGTGGTTCGGACATGTAGAGAGAATGGAGCGAAACAGAATGACTTCAAGAGTGTATCAGTCTGTAGTGGAAGGAAGGCGGGGTAGGGGTCGGCCTAGGAAAGGTTGGAGGGAGGGGGTAAAGGAGGTTTTGTGTGCGAGGGGCTTGGACTTCCAGCAGGCATGCATGAGCGTGTTTGATAGGAGTGAATGGAGACAAATGGTTTTTAATACTTGACGTGCTGTTGGAGTGTGAGCAAAGTAACATTTATGAAGGGATTCAGGGAAACCGGCAGGCCGGACTTGAGTCCTGGAGATGGGAAGTACAGTGCCTGCACTCTGAAGGAGGGGTGTTAATGTTGCAGTTTAAAAACTGTAGTGTAAAGCACCCTTCTGGCAAGACAGTGATGGAGTGAATGATGGTGAAAGTTTTTCTTTTTCGGACCACCCTGCCTTGGTGGGAATCGGCCAGTGTGATAATAAAAAAAAATAATAAATAAAAAATAAAAAGAATATTAAGACTTTACTAGACGATAAAATATTATGACAACAGCAACAAATTTACTCGAAAAATTTTTGCTCAAATCCCTTATCAAGACTTGTTAAACTGTTGTGCTCCAGTATGTAAGCAATGGAGAAATGTAATTGTTGATCAGCATTATATGCCACTTCGTCAACTATATCACAGATATTGTAAAGAACCTTATTCAAAGTTTAAAAGTCCCTTTGGTAATAATAGTAGTAGTGCTATTGATATTTTAAGACCATTTTTCCGAAAAAACAAAATAAAGATGACTATGTATGTCAATTTTTGTTACAAATTATTGAATATAAAAATCAAATATATAAAACCTATAATTTTCAAATGGATTTGGTCGAATTGCACACTCACCCACACTACAAACATGCTGCTGCATTTCTGGTATATCACCAATCATTTTACAATAATAATGATTGGCATCTTCTTATAATATTTATAATAATACTATCTGAGCAAATAAGTGAAATCATTTATTTATTATATTTATTATTAAAAATACCAAATTTTTATCCATTAATAGATATTATTGATTTTTTTTATGGCTTATCTTTGATGTTTTTAAATTGTTACTATAACCACAAAAGTTTGAAAATTTCAAAAGAGGATTCACATTATAATCTCATAAAGATTCATTCCACTCTTTTCTTTTGGGAAAATCGAATAAATCCAATAATTAATGGCTGTTCATTAATGACATGTGAACGAGCACGAGTGGTAAATCATCTCTATTGTAACAACGATGACATAATTATTATGGTTGAATTTCAAAGTAAAGAAATAATCTTTGATATGTTTGAGATATTATCATTAATTTTTAAAACTCATATTAATAAGAAATTTTTAATTATTGAATCTAAAAAAAATAAGTTAGATATATTATTCAAAAAATCTTTGTTACATTTGTTTAAAAATAATGTAACTATAAGCAATGATTATCACTTATTAAAAAAATATGAAAACAACACGATTTTTTCCCATAATTTTTTTTAAATGTACTAATTGGTGTTTTGGTAATGAAATACATGATCATTTTTTTAAAAGAACAACAAGAACAAAAATACCAATTTTTCGTTTGTGTAATTATCGAGAGAAAAAGATAAATCATGGTAAATTATTATATATTAAAAATGAAACTGATGATTTTCCAAAAATTATTTTAGCCGGAGAATGTTTTCAAATGTTTCTAAAACACAGATTTTGTCTAATTGATTCCATGAAACTATTGTCTTATAAAATGTATATAAAATGTCTTCTTGATGAGAGGTTAGTGAAAATTCTTTGATTATTCTCTTAGTAAGTAATATAAAAACAAGTTGTGAATTAATATGTGTATATTTTAAACAAGTTGTGAACATGAATATCTTGTGTGCAGTGTAGTTGTGGTACCAGGTGATCATTGAAAATATTACCATTTTAGATTATTAAAATATTTTGGATCATTAAATAAAATATTTTGTGATTACTGTGATGGTTAAAATTTTTCTAAGTTCATAAAATATTTTATATAATGATCACTTGATCTGGTAGTAGCCAAATGCACATCCTGTACAGTACAGGATGTAGTACATCCTATTTTACAATCGTTATTTTTTTCTTACGATTTTGTGCTAGAATCTTTGAAACACTAATTGGTAACTGTTAGGGTGGCTGTAGGAAGAGGTACTCTGTTCTCAGCAATTCAGTACCAACCATAGGTCTGAAGGGAGAGGAGGTGTGCTACTCTGATTGGAAGCAGCAGAGGACAGGACAGAGAGGACTGTACGTAGAACATCCTGTATGTACAGTACAGCTCTCCAAGCAGCCATTTACTCCCAGTGTACTGAGTAGTTGAGTAAAAACTCCTAGTGCTGATCAACGTGCAAAGGTATACATTAACTCGACTAGTTGCAGTGTTCGTAAAGATTTTGCAAAAATGGTTGCTCCATATGAAATTGGAGATCCTATACGTTCCTTCGTTCTTGTCCCAGGAAGTGGAACAGACAAAGCTGTAAAACCTATTTGCTGGGACCTTGCTCGCTCTTCAACAGTTGCTGGAGCAGTACCTGTTCAGCCAACAATCCCATCAGCCATCCCAATAACTACATTGTTCAAGCCAGCAAAATCTGTTGAAGAAAATAACAGACCTAACAGTGAAGAGCAAGAAGCTGTAGCTCAGGTTGATGAGCAAACTGAGGAAAGATCCTCAGTAAAATCTATCAGTAAGAATGCGTCTGCAAGCAAGCAGGAAAGCTCTGTGGCACAGGCAGAAGCAGGAAGACCAACTGAAGAACCATGTCCAAATATATCAAATTGTAAACCTCTGAAGCCTAATGGTGGAGGACAATCTGCAGGTGAAGGCAAAAGAAAGCAAATCATTGAGTCTGGAAGATTAGAACAAGAGAGTGGACCTTCACTCACAAAGGTTCAGTGCATGTCACAGGAAATGGAAGAAGACGGTAAAATTGCTACTACTTCTATTGGTGCATCATCACAAGTACAGGAGGAATTATCCAAACTGACTAAAGAACGTGATCAACTACGTAAAGAAAATGAAGAGCTCCAAAACAGGATGACCCTGTTCCATGATCTCTTCAGGAACAAGAAGTGCCTTTCATTGCTTGTTAGGCGCATGGGCATAACAAACTAACTGTTGCACTCAGACACAAGTGCCATTGAGTCTGGAAGATTAAAAGGCAGGGAACCTGTAAAAGTGTATGTTACTTCTGTTACTGGCAGAATCATAACACAGATGAACTATCTAAACCCCAAGAGAAAGAAGTACCCAACATTTTTGAGTTGCTCGGCAGCCAGTCTGGCATTGTTTACCAGAGAAATATGTACAGTGACAAAGTCTTGGGCCATTTTAGGGAAGTGTTAATTAATATGAGTATATTTTAAACAAATTGTGAACACAAATATCTTGTGTGCAGTGTAGTGGTGGTACCAGGTGATAATTGAAAATATTACAATTTAGATTATTAAATAAAATATTTTATGATATTTTTCTATGGTAAAATATTTTAGATCATTAAATAAAATATTTTGTGATTATTGAAAATATATTATTGTAATGATCAAAAATTTTCCATGGTAAAATATTTTAGATCATTAAATAAAATATTTTGTGATTATTGAAAATAAATTATTGTAATGTTCAAAAATTTTCTATGGTAAAATATTTTAGATCATTAAATAAAATATTTTGTGATTATTGAAAATAAATTATTGTAATGTTCAAAAATTTTCTATGGTAAAATATTTTAGATAATTAAATAAAATATTTTGTGATTACTGTGATGGTTAAAATTTTTCTATGATGGTTTCATCTGGTAGTAGCCTAATTGTACATCCTGTACAGTACAGGATGTACATCCTCTTTCTCAATCGTTATTTTTTTCTTACAATTTTGTGCTAGAATCTTTGAAACACTAATTGGTAACTGTTAGGGTGGCTGTAGGAAAAGGTACTCTGTTCTCAGCAAGTCAATGCCGACCATAGGTCTGAAGGGAGAGGAGGTGTGCTGTTCTGATTGGAATAAGAGGTACAACAAGCCCTTCCTTGAGATATGGCCACCCGACATTGTCCAGCTAAAGGATCGAAAAAGCGTAAAGACTCATCTGTGACCATACCCTCATTGGCCATCCCAGATGTGGCCAGTCCTTCTTTGGCCAAAGGATTGAAAAATCATAAAGTAAAAGACTCATCTGTGACCATCCCCTCGTTGGCCACCCCAGATGTGGCCAGTCCTTCTTTTTTCTCAAACACTAACTCCTCAGCTGGCACGAGCTCATTTAAGTCTTACGTAAATGAGGTCTCGACAGTCTCGGACATTTACAAACTAGTGGGTAATGCATTCTATTATCAGGATTATCTGAATCACATTACATTTTCTAGTGAAGAGTGGGAAAACGACGATGTAAAGAAATTCAGGGTGGCTAAAGAAAAAGTGAATCATCTGTATTACATTGATTGTAATGATTTTCACAGTAAAATTAATTGCCTTTGTAATGATTTTCACAGTAAAATTAATTGCCCTTATTTTTACCCTTATGTAGATAAATATACATTAATTTTACGATTGGTGTCCGACAATAATCGTTATATTTTTGTAGCAATAAAATATAACAATGTGAAACTTAGAAATCTACCTGATAGCGTATATGGATATATGTACCTTCCCTTTAATGTTACTTTCTTAGTAAATAATATTGTTATAGAGTTATTCAAAGACAAAACTATGCAAAAAAAAAAAAAATACAAAATAATTTAATCTTATCACTTAAAGACGAATGCCTATATATTATAAGATCGATAGACATATCACCACCATCACCACCATCGCTAAAGTCCCTGTGCCACTTGACTGTCCGGGATCACCAGGACCAACTGAAATTCTACCCAGAAATTCTTCCCCAAATTCTAACCAAGAGTCTGACTGAATTCATTTATTATAGTGAAACTAATGTACTAATCACCTATGCTCCTCGATATCCTGCCAACTTTATTCCATCGAATTCTTCTGAAATTTTATATAAATGCAAGGAATTACATTTAAATTCAAAATTAGATATTGTACTATTTTTACGGAAATAAGGCTTATGTTGTTTTTATATGATGGTAATATATTTATTCTGTACAGTACAGGATGTACATCCTGTTTTGTCAGTGCTAGGTCTGAAGGAAGAGGTGGTGGTGTGTTGATCTGATAATCTCCTTGGCCACCCTGTGTGACCACTCCGGATGTTGACAAGTCAGTTGTCACCATCTCAAACAAAAGCTCATCATCAAAGGTATGTTTAATGCTACTTTCTTAGTAAATCATATTGTTATTGAGTTGTTCAAAGACTATAGTTGGTTTCTAAGACTACTGCCACATAGAGTATGAATTCTGTGTTAGTAAAATATTTTATTTAATCTTAAAAAAATATATGATCATAATGTTTTTATATGATGGTAATATATTTATTCTGTACTCCCAAGACTACTGCTGCCACATGGAGTGTGAATTCTGCAGCAAAAGAGAGAGATGGCGATGGTGTCTGGTGAAAGAAGAAAGAAAACGTAGGAAAACTAGTGTGACCACAGCCCCTCCTTAACCACCCCAGATGTTGACATGTCAGCTGCTACATTTAAGTCTTACTTAAATGAGGTCTCGACAGTCTCGGAAATTTACAAACTAGCGGGTAATGCTTTTGATTATCAGGATTATCTGGATCTGGATCGCATTACATTTTCTAGTGAAGCGTGGAAAGAAGACGATGTAAAGAAATTTAGGGTGGCTAAAGAAAAAGTGAATCGTCTGTATTACATTAATTGTAATGAATACTTTTACAGTACCAATAATTACACTTTAAATGCAGGTAGATATATATTAATTTTACGATTGGCGTATGATAATAATAGTCGTTATATTTTTGTAGCAATAAAATTTAATGGTTCTTTAAGAGATCTACTTACTCATGGACATGGATGTATGTACCTTACATTTAATGCTACTTTCTTAGTAAATCATATTGTTATGAAGTTGTTTAATAAAGACGAAACTATGAAAAAAAAATTACAAAATAATTTAATTGTATCACTTAAAGACGAATGCCAATATATTATAAGATCGATAGGTATACAACCGCCACCATCACCATCATCACCACCATCGCTACGATCACCACGATCGCTGAAGTCCCTGTGCTACTTGACTCTCTGGGACCATAACCACCAGGACCACCAACTGAAACTCTACCCAGAAATTCTGTTCCAAATTCTAATTAAGAATGAGTTTATTAATTATTGTGAAGCTTATGTAATACTCACCTATGCTCCTCGACGATCTCCTGCCCACATTATTCCATTGAGTTCATCTTTAACTTTATATAAATGCAAGAAATATTTGCATTTCTATTTAAAATCAGAAATTTTACTATTTTTACAAGTTTCCTCCAACAGCGATGAAAATGTCAGTGACAGTGAATTCCAGGGTTTTGAAGTGAGTGTTACCAGAAAAAGTGTCCAGGATAATGTAATTAGTGATGAAAACCCAAATGACCCACAACCTTCCACCTCTGGTGCTATGCCGGCTTGTTCACGTTCGCCTGTACCAGGACGAAAGAGGAAACTATTTGGTCGTGTACAACACCCAGATGATAGCAGTGATAGTGATAATGATTTTAAGGTCATTGAAAACAGTTCTAGTTACAGTGAGAGTGAATATTCCCCAGTGAAGTGGCAGTATGTACGACGTAGCATGCAGTCTGGTAGTGTTTCATATGTTGTTCCAAGGGGAAAGAGAAACTCTGGGACCACTGATGTACCTGTTTTTTGCCACAGTAATGTATAAGCACACTGTCACCACATACTGGGCAACAGAACACCTAATTTCAACTCCAGGTTTTAGTGACATTATAGGTGTCAGTCGTTTCCTGATACTGTTACGTATGTTACACTTTTCAGGCAAAACCAGGCCTGACAGAAGCAACAGGTTATATAAGATCAGAAATGTGCTGCATGTATTTTTATCTCTTCAGGAAGCTTGCTATTAATGAGTCCTTGATTTTATTTAAAGGAAAACTCTCATTCAAGCAATATATACCAAGCAAGAGAAAATGCTTTACACGCAGAGACACACTCGTTTTATGTGTGAGGAGTGTGAAGTACCTCTCTGCATATACCCATGTTTCAAAGAGTTCCACAAGCTGTAGCAGTTCTAGGAACATGTTCAGTGACTGTACATATGTATATATATTATGGAACAATAGTAATAAACATTGTTTTGTATTGTTTGATTGTGTAAACAAATTACTGTGATGGTTAAAATTTTTTGGAGAATGTTTTAAATCTTATCCAAACTTATATTATCTAATTAAATTCCTGAAAATACTGTCTTATAAATTTACATTTCCTCTTGGACAAAAATTTTTATGATAATAGGTCCAACCCCTGTTCAGTATCTTGTTTTTCAACTTAATAACAGGATGTAACATCCTGTTTCTCAATGGTAGCTTAAATCTATGATGGTAAAATATTTTATGATACCAAAATGGTTAAAATTTTTCTATGTTTATGATAGAGTTTTTTGTGGTCATAGAACATAAAGAAATGTGATTAATAAATACTTCCCACTAAAGTTTTGGATAATTGCTAATCAACATGGAACTTTCCTTTTAGAAGTGGATAATTGGTCAAATTATTGTCTGTTGAGATATTATTATTAATTTTTAATAGTAAGTACCGACCCTTTTTATAAGAGATATAAAAGCAAAAAGGGAAGCAGCAGCGAGAGAGTCGTTATTTTTTTCTTACAATTTTGTGCTAGAATCTTTGAAATACTAATTGGTAACTGTTGGGGTGGTGTTCTCAGGTATAATTTTTGTCTTCATAGAAAAGAATTTTATAATCAGAATAATTTTATGATCGTAAAAAATTTTATATACATTATAAAAAATATTAAATTTTATAATAAAAAAATATTTTCCAATCATATATATAATTTTCCCTTCATAGAAATTTTTACCAACATATATTCTAAATAAATTTTTAAAATAGGAATGTATAAAAAGAATATTAAGAATATAAAATATTATGACAACAACAACATTAAAATTACTCGAAGAAATTTTTGCTCAAATCGCTTACCAAGACTTATTAAACTGTTGCACTCCAGTATGTAAGCAATGGAGAAATGTAATCGTTGATCAGCATTATATGCGACTTCGTCAACTATATCACAGATATTATAAAGAACCCTATTCAAAATTTAAAAGTCCCTTTGGTAATAATAGTAGTGCTATTGATATTTTACGACCATTTTTTCGAAAAAAAAACAAAGATGACTATATATCGCAATTTTTATTACAAATTATTGAATATAAAAATCAAATATATAAAACCTATAATTTTCAAACTGATTTAGTCGAATTGCACACTCACCCACACTACAAACATGCTGCTGCATTTCTGGTATATCATCAATTGTTCTACAATAATAATGACTGGCATCTTCTTATAATATTTATAATAATACTATCTGAGCAAATAAGTGAAATCCTGTATTTATTATATTTATTATTAAAAATACCAAAATTTTATCCATTAACCCTTTCAGGGTCCGTCCCGTAGATTTACGGCTGGTCGGTGAGTGTCCAAACCGTAGATCTACACCAAAATTCTAGTGCTGTGAAATTTAGCGCGAAAGCGCTCATAGGCCTACATGTGAGAGAATGGGTCTGCGCCATGGGTGTGCGCCATAAACAAAAAATCTAGGCGCCTGCATAGCAGTGTGGGAACGCCGGCTCAGTCACCCTTGTTCACCATGCCTCGTCGCAAGTCAGCTCTCACTCCCCGGAAAATTGGGACTCTCCTCTTCCTGTCTGATAGTTCTGACACTGATGGAAGTGGAAATGAAGACGAATTCTATGGCTTTGATAAGTTAGTGACCAAAAATAATGACCAGGATATCGATAATGGTGCAGAAAACCCCGACGATCCTCGACCTTCTACCTCTGGTGTGGGCACTCGTGACTCACGGTTGGGTGTTCCTAAACGCAAGAGAAAACTAATATTTTCCCATGGCCTGGCCTCTGACTTCAGTAATGACAATGATTCTGACGTGGATTGTGATTTTATTGCGCTCGACGATCATTCGAGTAGTGATAGTGAGGAAACATATTCACCAGTGAAGCGTCGGTATGTTCGCCACCGCATGCGCTCGGGTAGTGTACCCTATGCTGTGCCCAGGGGACGGAGTACATCCAGGAGTACATCCCGGAATACATCCCGGAGTACATCCCGTGGCCCTACACCCATTTTAGGTAGTGATAGTGAGGATGATGTGGCTACACTTGGCATGGATGGGCCATAGGCATCAGTGGATGGTGTTAGTGGGGCTGGTGGTGGTAGTGGCACCGCCATGCGTGACTCACTGTGCCACGCGGGGACCCACGCTGCTGACTCGTCAGTTCAAGGACAAAGCGGAGCGTCACCCACCAGCCCGCCACAACCACCCGTACAACCAGCCTATGATGTCCAGTATCCACCAGCAAACCGTATCTGGGATTGGCAGCAAAATCCCAATTTTGTTCCCAGCCCTCACCACTTTGATGACTCTCAAAGTGGAATTCTACCTACCTGTCCCCTTGGAACCACAGCCAATGAACTGGAATTCTTTGAATTATTCTTTGACCAGCCATTGATGGAAATTATTGTCAGGGAAAGTAATAAGTATTTTCAGTACACCATGGCAAATACGATCTTATCACCACAGTCAAGACTACACAGGTGGAAAGAGACGACTGTTGCAGAAATGTATTTGCTTTTTGCAACAATAATGCTTATGCCTCACGTCTATAAGCATAATATAAAAGCATACTGGTCCACAGATCGGCTAATTTGTACCCCATCCTTCAGTGAAATAATACCAGTGAACAGGTTTATCTTACTGTTACGTATGTTGCACTTCTCTGACAAAACCAGGCCTGACAGAAGTGACAGGTTATACAAGATTAGAAATGTTTTCATGTATCTCAAACAAAAGTTCAAGATATACTTTTATCCATTCAAGAATCTTGTAATTAACGAGTCTTTGATTTTGTTCAAAGGTAGACTGTCATTCAAGCAGTATATACCGAGCAAGAGGAACCACTTTGGTATAAAATTGTTTGTACTCTGTGATTGTGACAGTGGCCTGGTGTTGGATATTGTTGTATTCACGGGTAGTAAAACATTGAAAGATACCAAGATGTTATTGGGTATATCAGGTGACATAGTGAGAAACATGATGGCACCTTATCTTGGTAAGGGCCATACATTATATACCGATAACTGGTACACAAGCCCATTACTCAGTGATTTCATGCGAGTGAACAAGACAGATGTGTGTGGCACAGTGAGTTCTAATCGTAAACATATGCCCAGGCTCAACGCAGGTGTTCGTGGTGATGACGTGCAGGTGTTTACTGCCAATGACATCATGGCATTACGTTGGCATGACAAACGAGATGTCACATTGTTGACAACCATTCACCGTAATGAAATGCAAGACAGTGGCAAAGTTGATCGAGTGACTAATGAACGTATTCGAAAACCAGTGACAGTGATTGATTATACACAAAACATGCGCTTGGTTGACAAGTGTGACATGCAGATTGGTTTTGTTGACTGTGTTTGTAAGAGTTATAAGTGGTACATGAAACTTTTCTTCCATCTCATGGACATTTCAATGCTGAATGCATATAATATGTACCAAATAAAGACTGGTAACAGACCACCGTATGGTGAATTTTGTTTGTCTGTTGTCAGACAACTCATAATGAATGAAGTACCAGGTAACAACACCTGCAATACAACATGGTCCTCGAATTCATCACAATATACCCAAGCGTTTGAGGAGAGAAGGTGATCATTTCATAATACAGCTTCCTTCAACTCAAAAGAAATTTGCTCAGAAGAGATGCATTGCCTGTGCACAAACAAAACGACGGCAACAAAGACGCAAAGACACTCGGTTTATGTGTGAGGAATGTAAGGTGCCTCTGTGCATGGTGCCTTGTTTCAAGGAGTTCCACAAGCTCCAGCAGTTCTAAAATCATGTCCAGTGATTGTAAATATGTAAATATATGATAGAACATTAGTATTATACAATATTTGTGCATGTTTATTGTAATAAACAACAGTGGTAAACAATAATATGATAATAACTTTAGTGCGGTTATTGTGTTCAATACAGTAAGTATATATATATATATATATATATATATATATCAAATATATACAGTATTGGTCTCTCAGGCCCCAAATGTTAGTAGGAATAGAAAAAAATTGGAAAAGAAAAGAAAAAACAACTAAAACAACAAAATAATATAATACGCGTATGTGGAATTCGTCGATGTTGCCGCCACCACATCATTTTCTACAAACTTCTTGGCACTGTATCTCGGTAAGTACTGATCAGATTCTAATTTTTTTGTTTTATTACCTTCACAAAAATATGCTCTTTAATTCTGTAAGAAAAAATAATTTTTTTTTTCAAAATTTCTTGGACACTGGTGCGTGACTTAAGATTTTGGCCTTGGACCCTGAAAGGGTTAATAGATATTATTGATTTTTTTTTATGGATTATCTTTGATGTTTTTGAATTGTTACTATAACCACATAAGTTTGAAAATTTCAAAAGAGGATTCACATTATAATCTCATTAAGATTCATTCTACTCTTTTCATTTGGGAAAATCGAATAAATCCAATAATTAATGGTTGTTCGTTAATGACATGTGAACGAGCACGAGAGGTAAATCATCTCTATTGTAACAACGACGACAACAGAATTATTATGGTCGAATTTCAAAGTGAAGAAATCATCTTTGATAAATTTGAAATATTATTATTAATTTTGAAATATTATTATTAATTTTATTAATTTTTAAAACTCTCTCTCCTGGATACTAAATACTGTTAACAAATTTTTTAATGATTATATAATTTTTTTTAGGATTATATAAAATATTTTAAACACAGAATTCACACTCTATATGGCAGTAGTCTAGGGAAACCCTGTGCAGTATAGAATGTAACATCCTATTTCTCAATGGTGGATTATAATCTTATGATGGTAACATCATATAAAATATTTTATGATCATAGAAAATTTTACTATGTCAAAATCTAAAAATTTTTTTTTTTTTTTTTTTTTTATCACACTGGCCGATTCCCACCAAGGCAGGGTGGCCCGAAAAAGAAAAACTTTCACCATCATTCACTCTATCACTGTCTTGCCAGAAGGGTGCTTTACACTACAGTTTTTAAACTGCAACATTCACACCCCTCCTTCAGAGTGCAGGCACTGTACTTCCCATCTCCAGGACTCAAGTCCGGCCTGCCGGTTTCCCTGAATCCCTTCATAAATGTTACTTTGCTCACACTCCAACAGCACGTCAAGTTTTAAAAACCATTTGTCTCCATTCACTCCTATCAAACACACTCACGCATGCCTGCTGGAAGTCCAAGCCCCTCGCACACAAAACCTCCTTTACCCCCTCCCTCCAACCCTTCCTAGGCCGACCCCTACCCCGCCTTCCTTCCACTACAGACTGATACACTCTTGAAGTCATTCTGTTTCGCTCCATTCTCTCTACATGTCCGAACCACCTCAACAACCCTTCCTCAGCCCTCTGGACAACAGTTTTGGTAATCCCGCACATCCTCCTAACTTCCAAACTACGAATTCTCTGCATTATATTCACACCACACATTGCCCTCAGACATGACATCTCCACTGCCTCCAGCCTTCTCCTCGCTGCAACATTCATCACCCACGCTTCACACCCATATAAGAGCGTTGGTAAAACTATACTCTCATACATTCCCCTCTTTGCCTCCAAGGACAAAGTTCTTTGTCTCCACAGACTCCTAAGTGCACCACTCACTCTTTTTCCCTCATCAATTCTATGATTCACCTCATCTTTCATAGACCCATCCGCTGACACGTCCACTCCCAAATATCTGAATACGTTCACCTCCTCCATACTCTCTCCCTCCAATCTGATATTCAATCTTTCATCACCTAATCTTTTTGTTATCCTCATAACCTTACTCTTTCCTGTATTCACCTTTAATTTTCTTCTTTTGCACACCCTACCAAATTCATCCACCAATCTCTGCAGCTTCTCTTCAGAATCTCCCAAGAGCACAGTGTCATCAGCAAAGAGCAGCTGTGACAACTCCCACTTTGTGTGTGATTCTTTATCTTTTAACTCCACGCCTCTTGCCAAGACCCTCGCATTTACTTCTCTTACAACCCCATCTATAAATATATTAAACAACCACGGTGACATCACACATCCTTGTCTAAGGCCTACTTTTACTGGGAAAAAATTTCCCTCTTTCCTACATACTCTAACTTGAGCCTCACTATCCTCGTAAAAACTCTTCACTGCTTTCAGTAACCTACCTTCTTATATGATAAAAAAAATTAAATTATGAAAAAAACAATTTCTAATGTTTGTAAGCTGAGAAACAGGATGTTACATCCTGTACTGTACAGGGGGGTTCCCAAGACTACTGCCACATGGAGTGAATTCTGTGTTGGTAAAATATTTTATGTGACCATTAAAAAAATTATATCATGAAAAAAAATTTCTATTGTTTGTCCAGTTTAGAAACAGGATGTTACATCATGTACTGTACAGGGGGGTTCCCAAGACTACTGCTACATGGAGTGAATTCTGTGTTGGTAAAATATTTTATATGACCATAAAAAAATTATATGATCATGAAAAAAATTATATGATTATGAAAAAAATTATATGATCATGAAAATTTTTTTTAATGTTTGCCAAGTTGAGTTTCTCAATAATAGCTTATAATCTATGATGGCTTATAATCTATGATGGTAACATATTTTTTATATCATATAAAATATTTTTTGAATCCAAATTCTTTTCTTATTATATGTTACAATAATGGTTAAAAATTTTCTATTATTGAAAAATATTTCATAATATCATATAAAATATTTTTTTAATAATTGAAAATAGTACCATGATGATTAAAATTTTTCTGTGATGCCAAAATCTTTTCTAAGAAACAAGATGTTACATCTTGTACTGCACAGGGTTTCCAAGATTACTGCCTTCTCTTAGTAATACAAAAATAATTGGTAACTGTTAGGGTGGCTATAGGAAGAGGTACTCTGTTCTCAGCAAGTCAGTGCCGACCATAGTGTATTACATTGATTGTAATGATTTTCACAGTACCAATAATTACTCTTATGTAGATAAATATACATTAATTTTACGATTGGTGTCGGATAATAGTCGTTATATTTTTGTAGCAATAAAATATAACAGTTTGTTTAGATATCTACCTGATAGCGTATATGGATATATGTACCTTACCTTTAATGTTACTTTCTTGGTAAATAATATTGAACATTAAAATGGTATAAAATACCATAATAAAGATACCTAACTGTTGCATATGTGTCTTACCTAGTAAATAATATTGTTATAGAGTTGTTTAAAAACAAAACTATGCAAGAAAAAATACAAAATAATTTAATCTTATCACTTAAAGATGAATGCTAATATATTAAAAGATCGATAGACATATCACCACCATCGCTAAAGTCCCTGTGCCACTTGACTGTATTCTACCCAGAAATTCTTCCCCAAATTCTAACCAAGAGTCTGACTGAATTCATTAATTATAGCGAACCTAATGTACTAATCACCTATGTTCCACATTATTCTATCGAATTCTTCTGAAACTTTATATAAATGCAAGGAATTACATCATTTAAATTCAAAATTAGATATTTTACTATTTTTACAGAAATAAGGCTTATGTTTGTTAAATTGAAAAACAGGATGGTGAAGTGTGGAAAGAAGACGATGTAAAGAAATTCAGGGTGGCTAAAGAAAAAGTGAACTCTTCTGTATTACATTAATTGTAATGAATATTTCTACAGTACATTACACTTTTAATGAAGGTAAATATAAATTAATTTTACGATTAGTGTACAATAATAGTCAATAAAATTTGTTTTTTTTTTTAGAAATCTACCTAATAATGCATATGGATGTATGTACCTTACATTTAATTCTACTTTCTTATAAAATATTTTATTTGACCCTAAAAAAAATTATATGATTATGATGTTTTTTATATGATAGTAATATATTTATTCTGTACTCCCAAGACTACTGCTGCCACATGGAGTGTGAATTCTGCAGCGAGAGAGAGAGGCGGAGGTGTCCTGGTGAAGGAAGAAAGAGAACTAATGTGACCACAGTCCGTCCTTCGCCACTCTAGATGTGGTAAAGTAGATGTCTCATCTGTGACCACCCCGTGTGGCCACTCCAGATGTTGACATGTCAGCTGTCACCATCTCAAACGTAAGCTCAGCTGGCACGAGCTCAGCTGTCACATCGTCATCATCATCATTTAAGTCTTACGTAGATGAGGTCTCTACAGTCTCGGACATTTACAAACTAGCGGGTAATGCTTTCGATTATCAGGATTATCTGGATCATATTACATTTTCTAGTGAAGCATGGAAAGAAGACGATGTAAAGAAAATTAGGGTGGCTAAAGAAAAAGTGAATCGTCTGTATTACATTAATTGTAATGAATATTTTTACAGTACCAATAATTACACTTTTAATGTAGGTAGATATAAATTAATTTTACGATTAGTGTATGATAATAGTCGTTATATTTTTGTAGCAATAGAATTTCATAGTTCTTTAAGAAATCTACTTACTTATAGATGTGGATGTATATACCTTACATTTATTGCTACTTTCTTAGTAAATCATATTATTATGGAGTTGCTCATCAATGAAACTATGAAAAAAAAATAAAAAATAATTTAATCGTATCACTTAAAGACGAATGTCAATATATTATAAGATCGATAGGTATACCACCACTAGGTATACCACCACCACCACCACCATCATCGCCACGATCGCTGAAGTCCCTGTGCTACTTGACTCTCCGGGACCACCACCAGGACCACCAACTGAAACTCTACCCAGAAATTCTGTCCCAAATTCTAATTAAGAATGAGTTCATTAATTATTGTGAAGCTTATGTAATACTTACCTATGCTCCTCGACGATCTCCTGCCCACATTATTCCATCGAGTTCATCTTTAACTTTAGATAAATGCAAGAAATATTTACGTTTCTATTCAAAATCAGAAATTTTACTATTTTTACAAGTTTCTTCCCAATAATAAGGTTTATATATTATTGTTAATATTATGAGTTGTAAATCATCTATATTGCAATAATGACAAAATTATTGTCACCAAAATTATCTTTTGAGATATTATTAATATTTAATATTCATATTGAATTCTTTATTAAGTGAATTCTTTATTGGTGAAATATTTTATTTAATCCTAAAAAAAAAAATGTATGATCATGAAAAAAAAATTCTATTGTTTGAGAAACAGAATGTTACATCCTGTACAAAAAATATTAAAGTTTATAATAAAAAAAATATTTTGTAATCATATATATAATTTTGCCTTCATAGAAGTGTTTACCAACATATATTCTAATTACATTTTTAAAATAGGAATGTATAAAAAGAATATTAAGACTTTTTACTAGACTATAAAATATTATGGCAATAACAACAAAATTACTCGAAGAAATTTTTGCTCAAATCCCTTACCAAGACTTATTACACTGTTGTGCTCCAGTATGCAAGCAATGGAGAAATATAATAGTTGATCAGCATTATATGAAACTTCGTCAACTATATCACAGATATTATAAAGAACCTTATTCAAAGTTTAAAAGTCCCTTTAGTAATAATAATAGTAGTAGTGCTATTGATATTTTACGCTCATTTTTTCGGAAAAATAAAAATAAAGATGACTATGTATGTCAATTTTTATTGCAAATTATTGAATATAAAAGTCAAATATATAAAACCTATAATTTTCAAACTGATTTAGTCGAATTGCACACTCACCCACATTACAAACATGCTGCTGCATTTCTGGTATATCACCAATCATTCTACAATAATAATGATTGGCATCTTCTTATAATATTTATAATAATACTATCTGAGCAAATAAGTGAAATCCTGTATTTATTATATTTATTATTAAAAATACCAAAATTTTATCCATTAATAGATATTATTGATTTTTTTTATGGATTATCTTTGATGTTTTTGAATTGTTACTATAACCACATAAGTTTGAAAATTTCAAAAGAGGATTCACATTATAATCTCATTAAGATTCATTCTACTCTTTTCATTAGGGAAAATCGAATAAATCCAATAATTAATGGTTGTTCGTTAATGACATGTGAACGAGCACGAGAGGTAAATAATCTCTAGTGTAACAACGACGACAACAGAATTATTATGGTCGAGTTTCAAAGTGAAGAAATCATCTTTGACAAATTTGAAATATTATTATTAATTTTGAAATATTATTATTAATTTTATTAATTTTTAAAACTCTCTCTCCTGGATACTAAATACTGTTAACAAATTTTTTAATGATTATATAATTTTTTTAGGATTATATAAAATATTTTAAACACAGAATTCACACTTTATATGGCAGTAGTCTTGGGAAACCCTGTGCAGCATAGAATGTAACATCCTGTTTCTCAATGGTGGATTATAATCTTATGATGGTAACATCATATAAAATATTTTATGATCATAGAAAATTTTACTATGTCAAAATCTAAAAATTTTTTTTTTTTTTATCACACTGGCCGATTCCCACCAAGGCAGGGTGGCCCGAAAAAGAAAAACTTTCACCATCATTCACTCCATCACTGTCTTGCCAGAAGGGTGCTTTACACTACAGTTTTTAAACTGCAACATTCACACCCCTCCTTCAGTGTGCAGGCACTGTACTTCCCATCTCCAGGACTCAAGTCCGGCCTGCCGGTTTCCCTGAATCCCTTCATAAATGTTACTTTGCTCACACTCCAACAGCACGTCAAGTTTTAAAAACCATTTGTCTCCATTCACTCCTATCAAACACGCTCACGCATGCCTGCTGGAAGTCCAAGCCCCTTGCACACAAAACCTCCTTTACCCCCTCCCTCCAACCCTTCCTAGGCCGACCCCTACCCCGCCTTCCTTCCACTACAGACTGATACACTCTTGAAGTCATTCTGTTTTGCTCCATTCTCTCTACATGTCCGAACCACCTCAACAACCCTTCCTCAGCCCTCTGGACAACAGTTTTGGTAATCCCGCACATCCTCCTAACTTCCAAACTACGAATTCTCTGCATTATATTCACACCACACATTGCCCTCAGACATGACATCTCCACTGCCTCCAGCCTTCTCCTCGCTGCAACATTCATCACCCACGCTTCACACCCATATAAGAGCTTTGGTAAAACTATACTCTCATACATTCCTCTCTTTGCCTCCAAGGACAAAGTTCTTTGTCTCCACAGACTCCTAAGTGCACCACTCACTCTTTTTCCCTCATCAATTCTATAATTCACCTCATCTTTCATAGACCCATCCGCTGACACGTCCACTCCCAAATATCTGAATATGTTCACCTCCTCTATACTCTCTCCCTCCAATCTGATATTCAATCTTTCATCACCTAATCTTTTTGTTATCCTCATAACCTTACTCTTTCCTGTATTCACCTTTAATTTTCTTCTTTTGCACACCCTACCAAATTCATCCACCAATCTCTGCAGCTTCTCTTCAGAATCTCCCAAGAGCACAGTGTCATCAGCAAAGAGCAGCTGTGACAACTCCCACTTTGTGTATGATTCTTTATCTTTTAACTCCACGCCTCTTGCCAAGACCCTCGCATTTACTTCTCTTACAACCCCATCTATAAATATATTAAACAACCACGGTGACATCACACATCCTTGTCTAAGGCCTACTTTTACTGGGAAAAAATTTCCCTCTTTCCTACATACTCTAACTTGAGCCTCACTATCCTCGTAAAAACTCTTCACTGCTTTCAGTAACCTACCTTCTTATATGATAAAAAAAATTAAATTATGAAAAAAAAATTTCTAATGTTTGTAAGCTGAGAAACAGGATGTTACATCCTGTACTGTACAGGGGGGTTCCCAAGACTACTGCCACATGGAGTGAATTCTGTGTTGGTAAAATATTTTATGTGACCATTAAAAAAATTATATCATGAAAAAAAATTTCTATTGTTTGTCCAGTTGAGAAACAGGATGTTACATCATGTACTGTACAGGGGGGTTCCCAAGACTACTGCTACATGGAGTGAATTCTGTGTTGGTAAAATATTTTATATGACCATAAAAAAATTATATGATCATGAAAAAAAATATATGATCATGAAAAAAATTATATGATCATGAAAATTTTTTTTAATGTTTGCCAAGTTGAGTTTCTCAATAATAGCTTATAATCTATGATGGCTTATAATCTATGATGGTAACATATTTTTTATATCATATAAAATATTTTTTGAATCCAAATTCTTTTCTTATTATATATTACAATAATGGTTAAAAATTTTCTATTATTGAAAAATATTTCATATTATCATATAAAATATTTTTTTAATAATTGGAAATAGTACCATGATGATTAAAATTTTTCTATGATGCCAAAATCTTTTCTAAGAAACAAGATGTTACATCTTGTACTGCACAGGGTTTCCAAGATTACTGCCTTCTCTTAGTAATACAAAAATAATTGGTAACTGTTAGGGTGGCTATAGGAAGAGGTACTCTGTTCTCAGCAAGTCAGTGCCGACCATAGTGTATTACATTGATTGTAATGATTTTCACAGTACCAATAATTACTCTTATGTAGATAAATATACATTAATTTTACGATTGGTGTCCGATAATAGTCGTTATATTTTTGTAGCAATAAAATATAACAGTTTGTTTAGATATCTACCTGATAGCGTATAAGGATATATGTACCTTACCTTTAATGTTACTTTCTTGGTAAATAATATTGAACATTAAAATGGTATAAAATACCATAATAAAGATACCTAACTGTTGCATATGTGTCTTACCTAGTAAATAATATTGTTATAGAGTTGTTTAAAAACAAAACTATGCAAGAAAAAATACAAAATAATTTAATCTTATCACTTAAAGATGAATGCTAATATATTAAAAGATCGATAGACATATCACCACCATCACCACCATTGCTAAAGTCCCTGTGCCACTTGACTGTATTCTACCCAGAAATTCTTCCCCAAATTCTAACCAAGAGTCTGACTGAATTCATTAATTATAGCGAACCTAATGTACTAATCACCTATGTTCCACATTATTCTATCGAATTCTTCTGAAACTTTATATAAATGCAAGGAATTACATCATTTAAATTCAAAATTAGATATTTTACTATTTTTACAGAAATAAGGCTTATGTTTGTTAAATTGAAAAACAGGATGGTGAAGTGTGGAAAGAAGACGACGTAAAGAAATTCAGGGTGGCTAAAGAAAAAGTGAACTCTTCTGTATTACATTAATTGTAATGAATATTTCTACAGTACATTACACTTTTAATGAAGGTAAATATAAATTAATTTTACGATTAGTGTTTATCTGGAGTTTATCTGGAGAGAGTTCCGGGGGTCAACGCCCCCGCGGCCCGGTCTGTGACCAGGCCTCCTTAGGTCAGTGTCCCAGGATGCGACCCACACCAGTCGACTAACACCCAGGTACCCATTTTACTGATGGGGAACATAGACAACAGGTGGAAAGAAACACGTCCAATGTTTCTACTCTGGCTGGGAATCGTACCCAGGCCCTCACCGTGTGAAGCGAGAGCGTACCTAATAATGCATATGGATGTATGTACCTTACATTTAATTCTGCTTTCTTATAAAATATTTTATTTGACCCTAAAAAAAATTATATGATTATGATGTTTTTATATGATAGTAATATATTTATTCTGTACTCCCAAGACTACTGCTGCCACATGGAGTGTGAATTCTGCAGCGAGAGAGAGAGGCGGAGGTGTCCTGGTGAAGGAAGAAAGAGAACTAATGTGACCACAGTCCATCCTTCGCCACTCTAGATGTGGTAAAGTAGATGTCTCATCTGTGACCACCCCGTGTGGCCACTCCAGATGTTGACATGTCAGCTGTCACCATCTCAAACGTAAGCTCAGCTGGCACGAGCTCAGCTGTCACATCGTCATCATCATCATTTAAGTCTTACGTAGATGAGGTCTCTACAGTCTCGGACATTTACAAACTAGCGGGTAATGCTTTCGATTATCAGGATTATCTGGATCATATTACATTTTCTAGTGAAGCGTGGAAAGAAGACGATGTAAAGAAATTTAGGGTGGCTAAAGAAAAAGTGAATCGTCTGTAATGAATATTTTTACAGTACCAATAATTACACTTTTAATGTAGGTAGATATAAATTAATTTTACGATTAGTGTATGATAATAGTCGTTATATTTTTGTAGCAATAGAATTTCATAGTTCTTTAAGAAATCTACTTACTTATAGATGTGGATGTATATACCTTACATTTATTGCTACTTTCTTAGTAAATCATATTATTATGGAGTTGCTCATCAATGAAACTATGAAAAAAAAATAAAAAATAATTTAATCATATCACTTAAAGACGAATGTCAATATATTATAAGATCGATAGGTATACCACCACTAGGTATACCACCACCACCACCACCATCATCGCCACGATCGCTGAAGTCCCTGTGCTACTTGACTCTCCGGGACCACCACCAGGACCACCAACTGAAACTCTACCCAGAAATTCTGTCCCAAATTCTAATTAAGAATGAGTTCATTAATTATTGTGAAGCTTATGTAATACTTACCTATGCTCCTCGACGATCTCCTGCCCACATTATTCCATCGAGTTCATCTTTAACTTTAGATAAATGCAAGAAATATTTACGTTTCTATTCAAAATCAGAAATTTTACTATTTTTACAAGTTTCTTCCCAATAATAAGGTTTATATATTATTGTTAATATTATGAGTGGTAAATCATCTATATTGCAATAATGACAAAATTATTGTCACCAAAATTATCTTTTGAGATATTATTAATATTTAATATTCATATTGAATTCTTTATTAAGTGAATTCTTTATTGGTGAAATATTTTATTTTGTAATCATATATATAATTTTGCCTTCATAGAAGTGTTTACCAACATATATTCTAATTACATTTTTAAAATAGGAATGTATAAAAAGAATATTAAGACTTTTTACTAGACTATAAAATATTATGGCAATAACAACAAAATTACTCGAAGAAATTTTTGCTCAAATCCCTTACCAAGACTTATTACACTGTTGTGCTCCAGTATGCAAGCAATGGAGAAATATAATAGTTGATCAGCATTATATGCCACTTCGTCAACTATATCACAGATATTATAAAGAACATTATTCAAAGTTTAAAAGTCCCTTTAGTAATAATAATAGTAGTAGTGCTATTGATATTTTACGCTCATTTTTTCGGAAAAATAAAAATAAAGATGACTATGTATGTCAATTTTTATTGCAAATTATTGAATATAAAAGTCAAATATATAAAACCTATAATTTTCAATCTGATTTAGTCGAATTGCACACTCACCCACATTACAAACATGCTGCTGCATTTCTGGTATATCACCAATCATTCTACAATAATAATGATTGGCATCTTCTTATAATATTTATAATAATACTATCTGAGCAAATAAGTGAAATCCTGTATTTATTATATTTATTATTAAAAATACCAAAATTTTATCCATTAATAGATATTATTGATTTTTTTTATTGATTATCTTTGATGTTTTTGAATTGTTACTATAACCACAAAAGGTTGAAAATTTCAAAAGAGGATTCACATTATAATCTCATTAAGATTCATTCTACTCTTTTCATTTGGGAAAATCGAATAAATCCAATAATTAATGGTTGTTCGTTAATGACATGTGAACGAGCACGAGAGGTAAATCATCTCTATCGTAGCAACGACGACAACAGAATTATTATGGTCGAATTTCAAAGTGAAGAAATCATCTTTGATAAATTTGAAATATTATTATTAATTTTTAATACTCATATTGATAAGAAGTTCTTAATTATTGTATCTGAAGAAGAAGATGAGAAGTTAGATATATTTTTCAAAAATTCATTGTTACATTTGTTCAAAAATAATGTAACTATGATCAATAATTATAACTCATTAAACAATTATGAAAAACAACACGATTTTTTAATAATTTTTTCTTCAATTTGTTCATTAAAAATACTAGAAGAGGTAAAAAATTTAATCAATTTTCCCATGATTGTTTTTAAATGTATTAATAGATGTTTTCATGAATATTTGTTTTATAGAAGAACAAGAAGAACAAAAATACCAATTTTTTGTTTGCGTAATTATCGAGAGAGAAATATAACACCACATAGTAAATTATTATGTATTAAAAATGAAACTGCTGATGATAATTTGGAAACTGATGATTTTCCAAAATTTATTTTAGTCGGAGAAAGTTATAAAGAATGGAACCAACAAGTATACAATGTAATTGAATCCTTGAAAATACTGTCTTATAAATTTGAAAGTCGTCTTAATAATGAGAGGTTAGTAAAAATACTTAAACCATTCTGGGAGCCCTATAGGTTTTTGGAGTGCTATCCATATCAATTTTTTATCAACTACCTAAAGTGAATTAATTTCTATTATGGTTAAAATTTTTATTCAGAGTATATTTCATTTTTTTTTCATAATTGAGTATATACAATTTTTAAGTGTGATATAATTATTTATTTATTTATTAAAACCATATGGCCACATTATCATTAGAATTACTCAAAGAAATTTTTGCTCAACTTCCCTATGAAGATCTATTAAACTATTGTGCTCCAGTTTGTAAGAGATGGAAGAAGGTGATTATAGATGAACCTCATTATATGCCTCTTTGTCAACTCTATTATCGTTATTTTCAAGATCCTTATTCGATATTTAATAGTCCCTTAGGAGGTAAAGGTAATAATAATAATAATAATAATATTGTCACTTCTACAAATTCTATAGAAATTTTACGGCCATTTTTTTTTTAAAAAGATGTAATAATGATAATTATACTATGAATCAACTTTTAAAAATGATCGAATTTAATAAATCTTACAAAATTTATTATAATTTAACAATGACTGAACTGCATAATCATCCATTATATTTAGATGTTATTGATTTTTTCAAATAACAATCACATGTTAGTTATTGGCATATTCTTGCTTTAATGGTATTTCTTTCTAGGGATATAAGTGAAATTCAATATTTAACCCTTTGAGGGTCGACAGGCCCTCTCCGAAACTTGTTCTCAGGGTCGGCCAAATTTAAAAAAAAAAATTATTTTTTCTTATGAAAAAATAGAGTTTTTTTTTCTAAACATTATAGGATAAACAAAAAAATTTTACCATCAATACTTACGGAGATATGGATGCATGAAGTTTGCAGAAAATGAGCTGCATATGGCAACAGCGGCGACTGCCGCTCACCCGGTAAACTTTAGTTTACTTGTATTTGAAGGTTTGTTGTTTTTTTCACTATTTTATTTTTTCACATACCTTATGTGGCCTATGAGACCAAAGTAAGGTGCATTGTACATATATACACTCGTTGTATACAACACAATAAGCACACAAACATAATTATCAATATATTGCTTACAAAACTTGTTTACAAAAACAAACAATACAAAACATTGTTTATTATTATTGTTCTATAATATATATACCAATATACAGTCACTGAACATATTCCTATTAGTTCTGCAGTTTGTGGAACTCTGAAACATGGTGTCATACACAATGGTGTTTTATCTTTCTCCCTCATTCTATCTCTTTCAATCTGTCTCTCTCTTTCTATCTGTCTGTCTATCTCTGTCTCACAGGTACACATAAATACAAGTATACATAGTATAAATTACGTAGGATAACCCAAGAAATCCAGACAAAGTACTATACTCTGCTTGAAGATGTGAGTAAAAGTGATGACACAGTCTTGTGGCTCTCTGAGACAGAGAGCTAGATGGATAGACAGATAGATAGGGAGCTTGACAGACAGACAAATAGACAGACAGAAATGTTAGTGTACCAGTACCAGTGTACTAGTGTTCCACCCTCCTCCTCCTCTTCTTCCTCTTCCTCCTCTTCCCCCTACTCTTCCTCTTCTTCCCCCTACTCTTCCTCATACTCTTCCTCCTCCTCGTATTCCTCTTCCTCCTTCTCTTCCTCTTCCTCCTCCTCCTCTTCCTTCCCCTCTTCCTCCTCTTCTTCCTCCTCGTCCTTCTCTTCCTCCTCCTCTTCCTCCTCCTCCTGTTCTTGCTCTTCCTCCTCTTCCCCCTAATCTTCCTCCTACTATTCCTCTTCCTCCTCCTCTTCCTCTTATTCCTCTTCCTCCTACTCTTCCTCTTCCTCCTCCTCCTCTTCCTCCTCCTCCTCTCCCTCCTCCTCCTCTTCTTCCTCTTCCCCCTACTCTTCCTCCTTCTCCTTCTCCTCCTCCTCCATAGTGTAAATTACCAGGAGTCGGCAGCTGTCAAAATGACATATTGTCTCATTACTCACTCCCCCTCCCGCCTGTCAAAACAATGGGGTCGGATGCTGCTTCCATTCGTCCATTCTATCTAATTATCTTTCTCCCTCATTCTATCTGTCTGTTTATCTCTGTCTCACAGGTACACATAAATACAAGTATACATAGTATAAATTACCTAGGATAACCCAAGAAACCCAGACAAAGTGCTATACTCTGCTTGAAGATGTGAGTAAAAGTGATGACGCAGTCTTGTGGCTCTCTGAGACAGAGAGCTAGATGGATAGACAGGGAGCTTGACAGACAGGCAAATAGACAGACAGAAATGTTAGTATACCAGCAAAAACAAAGGGAGGGCGATGTTCATCTCATCTTTTGGTATCACCTCTACCCTCATTTACCCTCATCAAACGTCAGCACTTATCAGATGTTATCTCCCCTTATCTTGTTACTGTCATGGGTGAACATTTATTATTACATATTATTATTATTATTACCTATTATTATTATTATGTATTATTATTATGTATTATTATTATGTATTATTATTATTATGTATTATTATTATTATGTATTATTGTTATCATTACGTATTCTTCTTCTTCCTCCTCCTCCTCCTCTTCTTCCTCTCCTCTTCCTCCTCCTCTTCTTCCTCCTCCTCCTCCTCCTCTTCTTCTTCCTCCTCCTCCTCCTCCTCCTCTGCCTCCTCCTCCTCTTGCCTCCTCCTCCTCTTGCCTCCTCCTCCTCTGCCTCCTCCTCCTCTGCCTCCTCCTCCTCCTCCATTCTTGGAACAAGTTTGAAGAGCTTGTAGTTCATAATCACTATCACTATCATCACCAATGCTCACATCTGAGTCTGGGATTTTGGAAAATAGGAGTTTCCTCTTTGATTCTGGTACAACTGAACGTGAACAAGACGGCCCAGTACCAGAGGTGGAAGGCTGTGGGTTGTCTGGGTTTTCCTCACTATTACCCATATTATGGTCATTAGTTTCGGTCAAAACCTCACCAGAACCTTGAAACTCATCTTCACTGTCACTGCCATCTGTATTAGAACTGTCACTGGGGAACAAAAGTGTCCCAATTCGCCGAGGAGTGAGGAACTTCTTACCCCAGGGCACGGTGGAAATTGTGTACTATGATGGCATTCCCACAATGCACCACTGGGTCCCAGATTTTTTTCCTACTGTGCACACCCACCACACAGACCCATTCTCTCACATCTAGGCTTATCAGCCTTTTCCTGTGAGATTTGAGGCCACTAGAATTTATGCGTACTAGTACGTCAAAAACCCCTACGCGTAAGACGTACTAGTACGACCAAAACCCTCAAAGGGTTAATGTATTTGATATTAAAAATAAACAATTTCTTTTCTTATTTTTTTTTTTTTATTATCACACCGGCCGATTCCCACCAAGGCAGGGTGGCCCGAAAAAGAAAAACTTTCACCATCATTCACTCCATCACTGTCTTGCCAGAAGGGTGCTTTACACTACAGTTTTTAAACTGCAACATTAACACCCCTCCTTCAGAGTGCAGGCACTGTACTTCCCATCTCCAGGACTCAAGTCCGGCCTGCCGGTTTCCCTGAATCCCTTCATAAATGTTACTTTGCTCACACTCCAACAGCACGTCAAGTATTAAAAACCATTTGTCTCCATTCACTCCTATCAAACACGCTCACGCATGCCTGCTGGAAGTCCAAGCCCCTCGCACACAAAACCTCCTTTACCCCCTCCCTCCAACCCTTCCTTGGCCGACCCCTACCCCGCCTTCCTTCCACTACAGACTGATACACTCTTGAAGTCATTCTGTTTCGCTCCATTCTCTCTACATGTCCGAACCACCTCAACAACCCTTCCTCAGATTTTTTATATGGATTATGTTTAATTTATTTGGGATATTACTATAGAGAGAGGTGAAGGTTTATAAACTAAAAGAGGAGGCAGTTAGGGTAAGATATAAACAGCTATTGGAGGATAGATGGGCTAATGAGAGCATAGGCAATGGGGTCGAAGAGGTATGGGGTAGGTTTAAAAATGTAGTGTTAGAGTGTTCAGCAGAAGTTTGTGGTTACAGGAAAGTGGGTGCAGGAGGGAAGAGGAGCGATTGGTGGAATGATGATGTAAAGAGAGTAGTAAGGGAGAAAAAGTTAGCATATGAGAAGTTTTTTACAAAGTAGAAGTGATGCAAGGAGGGAAGAGTATATGGAGAAAAAGAGAGAAGTTAAGAGAGTGGTGAAGCAATGTAAAAAGAGAGCAAATGAGAGAGTGGGTGAGATGTTATCAACAAATTTTGTTGAAAATAAGAAAAAGTTTTGGAGTGAGATTAACAAGTTAAGAAAGCCTAGAGAACAAATGGATTTGTCAGTTAAAAATAGGAGAGGAGAGTTATTAAATGGAGAGTTAGAGGTATTGGGAAGATGGAAGGAATATTTTGAGGAATTGTTAAATGTTGATGAAGATAGGGAAGCTGTGATTTCGTGTATAGGGCAAGGAGGAATAACATCTTGTAGGAGTGAGGAAGAGCCAGTTGTGAGTGTGGGGGAAGTTCGTGAGGCAGTAGGTAAAATGAAAGGGGGTAAGGCAGCCGGGATTGATGGGATAAAGATAGAAATGTTAAAAGCAGGTGGGGATATAGTTTTGGAGTGGTTGGTGCAATTATTTAATAAATGTATGGAAGAGGGTAAGGTACCTAGGGATTGGCAGAGAGCATGCATAGTTCCTTTGTATAAAGGCAAAGGGGATAAAAGAGAGTGCAAAAATTATAGGGGGATAAGTCTGTTGAGTGTACCTGGTAAAGTGTATGGTAGAGTTATAATTGAAAGAATTAAGAGTAAGACGGAGAATAGGATAGCAGATGAACAAGGAGGCTTTAGGAAAGGTAGGGGGTGTGTGGACCAGGTGTTTACAGTGAAACATATAAGTGAACAGTATTTAGATAAGGCTAAAGAGGTCTTTGTGGCATTTATGGATTTGGAAAAGGCGTATGACAGGGTGGATAGGGGGGCAATGTGGCAGATGTTGCATGTGTATGGTGTAGGAGGTAGGTTACTGAAAGCAGTGAAGAGTTTTTACGAGGATAGTGAGGCTCAAGTTAGAGTATGTAGGAAAGAGGGAAATTTTTTCCCAGTAAAAGTAGGCCTTAGACAAGGATGTGTGATGTCACCGTGGTTGTTTAATATATTTATAGATGGGGTTGTAAGAGAAGTAAATGCGAGGGTCTTGGCAAGAGGCGTGGAGTTAAAAGATAAAGAATCACACACAAAGTGGGAGTTGTCACAGCTGCTCTTTGCTGATGACACTGTGCTCTTGGGAGATTCTGAAGAGAAGTTGCAGAGATTGGTGGATGAATTTGGTAGGGTGTGCAAAAGAAGAAAATTAAAGGTGAATACAGGAAAGAGTAAGGTTATGAGGATAACAAAAAGATTAGGTGATGAAAGATTGAATATCAGATTGGAGGGAGAGAGTATGGAGGAGGTGAACGTATTCAGATATTTGGGAGTGGACGTGTCAGCGGATGGGTCTATGAAAGATGAGGTGAATCATAGAATTGATGAGGGAAAAAGAGTGAGTGGTGCACTTAGGAGTCTGTGGAGACAAAGAACTTTGTCCTTGGAGGCAAAGAGGGGAATGTATGAGAGTATAGTTTTACCAACGCTCTTATATGGGTGTGAAGCGTGGGTGATGAATGTTGCAGCTAGGAGAAGGCTGGAGGCAGTGGAGATGTCATGTCTGAGGGCAATGTGTGGTGTGAATATAATGCAGAGAATTCGTAGTTTGGAAGTTAGGAGGAGGTGCGGGATTACCAAAACTGTTGTCCAGAGGGCTGAGGAAGGGTTGTTGAGGTGGTTCGGACATGTAGAGAGAATGGAGCGAAACAGAATGACTTCAAGAGTGTATCAGTCTGTAGTGGAAGGAAGGCGGGGTAGGGGTCGGCCTAGGAAGGGTTGGAGGGAGGGGGTAAAGGAGGTTTTGTGTGCGAGGGGCTTGGACTTCCAGCAGGCATGCGTGAGCGTGTTTGATAGGAGTGAATGGAGACAAATGGTTTTTAATACTTGACGTGCTGTTGGAGTGTGAGCAAAGTAACATTTATGAAGGGATTCAGGGAAACCGGCAGGCCGGACTTGAGTCCTGGAGATGGGAAGTACAGTGCCTGCACTCTGAAGGACGGGTTTTAATGTTGCAGTTTAAAAACTGTAGTGTAAAGCACCCTTCTGGCAAGACAGTGATGGAGTGAATGATGGTGAAAGTTTTTCTTTTTCGGGCCACCCTGCCTTGGTGGGAATCGGCCGGTGTGATAATAAAAAAAAAAAAAAAAAAAAAAAAAAAAAAAAAAAAAAAAAAAAATAAAAATAAAAATAAAAAAATTACTATAGTGGTGATTATTTTTTTTACACACATCACTATAAAATTCATTGTGCTCTTTTTCTATGGGAAAATAGAATTATTAATTATGAATCTCCTTTTCCATTTTTATTAACATGTGAGCGAGCAAGATTAATCAATCATCTTATTAATTGTAAGAATGACAATGAAATTATTAAAGTAGAGTATGTAGCTGGTGTCAATATTGACGAAATATTAACTATCATTTTTAACAAGTATAATAAAAAAATTTTTTAATTTTACAAAATGATGAAATGAATTTGTCAATGACATTATTGTTGCACACTTTTAAAAATATAATGTTTAAAAAATATTATGATGCTATTGATACTATAAATAATTCAAATTTTAATTTTATTATTATTTTATTAAAATCTATAGAAATTCAATATTATAATAATGTAAAAGAATTAATGGTGAATATAAAAAAACGAACTAATGCTTCAATAATTGTATTTGAAGATCCATTTTCATCATATAATTATTATTTTTCTGATTTTAGAAAAATAAAAAAAACTAGAATATTGTCAAAACGACCAATACTTTTTTGATTGGTGCAAAGTTCAAAATCTCAAAATATGTGCTGGTTAATGACATATGCTATTTGATACAATAAATATTTTGAAACTGAATTTCCAAAAATCTTTTCTGTGGGAGAAAGACCTCCTATAAATCATTATGAAAGAGAAAATCAAAAAATATTAGAAATAGGTCATAGTTATTCAATTTTATATAATGAATGTCAAAACTACCATAGAAATCAAATGGTGAATGTCTTAGCAGATAAGAATGATTTAGATAGATATTTATGTAACAACATTAAATGGATTAATGGAATAAATAAAAGACTACAAAAATTTTTACAATGGTATCAGCAAAGACCAGAGAGATGGTGGTTTAATTCTCAAAATTGTATAGATATATGTAATAATAATAATAATAATAATAATATTGAATCAGTATATATTAGTTTATTACATAATTTTGATAAAATTAATTTAACTTTATTTATCGTTCGGTTTTATAATAATCAATATTATGTGTTGGATTATGGATTTTACAGTATTATTTCACTAGCAACTGAATTTATAGAATATATGAGAGCTCTGGATAATACTTATTATATAAATAATTACATTTCTTCTAATTATATATTAGTTACTCATAATGAATTTATGAATAAAAAGTGTGAAAGTTGTGAAAAAATATTACAAAATGAAAGTCTTGCACTTAGAACATCATATCAAAGAGATTTTATAATACCTAGATTTACTTATATTACTAATAATAGTTTTAAGAATTATGATTTTTATTATTTATGTTTAAAATGTGAAAAAAATTATAATAAATTTATATTTTGTATTATTAATAATTAATTTTCTTTATAAAAGAATATTTTTCCATTTATTATTTAAAAAACTGGTTGTATGAAAAAATGTGGCAAGAATGTTGTACACAGACTACTATATAAGTTCAAGCTTGGAAAATTAGAAGTCATTTTTTTGTTGGAAGTATAATATGGTATGTTGTACTTTTATTTTTTTTAATTAAGTTTTTAAATGTTATTTTAAAAATTATTTAAAAAAATATATTTAAATGTGGTTTTCTTTTTTTTTTTACAGAATCATCAGATATGGTATAACAACAACAACAACAGCAACAACATGATTAATCAACATGATTGATCACAGTATAATATCAAAAAATTTCCAAAAATTCAAATTATCCAACATGATAATCATACCCAACAATATCGATATTCACCAATTCAAGAAGCTCATCAACAATATTTATATTCACTAATTCAAGAAGCTCATCATCAACAATATTCATATTCACCAATTCAAGAAGCTCCTATTGTGAAGTATACCAGCCAAATTAATCATCAACAAGAAAAAGCACTCTCAATTCAAACAACTCAAAAATATCAACTAATTCTAGAAGTTCCTATTATTCAACAGGGAGAAGTTCCTATTGTGAGGTATAGCAGTCAAATTAATTTACCACAGTATTATAAAGTTGTTTCAACAATTAAATATCCTCCTAATCAACAATTATCTAAATCAGTTCCCACTAGAGAATGGTCAGATACTATGTTATATAATAATCCAGTTATTAATTATCAATCACAGTATTCCCTCCAAGAAGAAAAAGCATTTCCAATTCAAAATATTCAAGAAGAACAACAAGAAACAGCATTTCCAATTAAAACTACCCAAGAACAACAACAAGAAGCATTTCCAACTCGAACTACCCAAGTAGTTCCAATTACAGAAGAACAAACAGAAGTTTCAATTCAAACTAAAAGTTTACAGGGTAGTTACGAAAGTATCTTACAAAAAACAGTTTCAACCCAAACAATCCAACATGAATTATTAAATAGTAAAGAACAGTCAGTTCAAACAACTGAACAAAAAATAGAATCATCATCAACATCAACATCATCATCAAACCCAGAATTTATTCAGAAATTAGGTGAAAAGAAAACATTTGTTTGTAATATTTGTGAAATTATATCATCAAAGAAATAAATATGAAATAATATAGATCAGATCTTTAAGCAAAATCAAATTGAATTGTTTATACTCTCAATACAAGAATTATGGCAATAACATTAGAAATATTACTTCAGGAAATTTTTGCTCAACTCCCTTATGAAGATTTATTGAACTATTGTGCTCCAGTTTGTAAGCAATGGAGAAATGTAATTATTGCTAATCAGCATTATATGCCACTTCGTCAATTATATTATAGATATTGTAAAGAACCTTACTCAAAATTTCGAAGTCCCTTTGGTAATAATAGTTGTGCTATTGAAATTTTACAACCATTCATGGATGACTATAATGTATTTAAATTTTTACAAATGATTAAATATAAACATAAAAATGAAATCTATTATTTAAAAACTGACTTAGTTGACTTGCATACTCATCCATACTATGCATATGCTGTTGAATTTCTTAGAAAACGCCAGTCATTTTATATTATAATATCGATGAGTGTGCTCTCTGAGACAGTAAGTGAAGTCCAGTATTTATTATATTTAATATTAAAAATACCAAATTTTTATCCATTAGTTGATATTATAGATTTTTTCTATGGATTATGTTTGTTTTTTCTGAATATTTACTATAATCATAAAAGTTTGTCAATTTCCGATTATTATCGTTGTAAAATTCATTCTACTCTTTTTATTTAGGAAAATCGAATTATTGGCTCTTCATTAATGACATGTGAACAAGCACGATTAATTAATAATTTTTATTGTAACAATGACAAAATTATTAATGTGGAGTTTATAAGTGAAAATACCATATCTGAAGTATTAATTTTAATCTTTAGTAGCTACAGTAACAATAAGTTTTTAATTTATACAAACTACTTATGTATTGACAAATCTTTATTCAAATTTAAAAACGTAGGTATCATAAATAATTTTGATAATTCATTAGATGATTTTATTATAATATACTCTGATTATTCAAACTATGTCACTATAATGTGTAATTGTATTCAATTATATTTTGATTGGCATAAAAAATGTAATCAGCCTCAAAAATGTAATCAAATTTATAAATTATCAAAATTATCAAAATTACCAATTTTTCGTTTAATATGTAATAAATATAGTGAAAGTGAACAATCAATTTTACGATTAAAAAATAAAACTGATGATTTTCCAAAAATCTTTTCTGTTGAAGAATGTGGCATGCAAAGAGTACGTAACCTTTATTCGGCGCATGGACACACCCTCATTTACAGGCTATCTCCCCCAACCAGCGAACCAGGTTGCTAAGAGTTGATGATGGGGCCCCATCGTTCAACTAGTGACCAGGTTCTAGCCAATAAGAAGGTGGGATTGACAATCACAGAGGTTATGTGGATACCGCTCTCCTGTCTGCCCTTGTCATTCCCATTCTAGAGCTGGTTGAAGCACGGTCTGCTATCTTGTGGCTTCTATTTCTGCCTTGCTTACCGTGGAGTGCACTATATTTATCACTGTACATAGTGTACATATTGCTGTTCTAAATTGGTGAAGGATAATATAAGTCTAAACTTTTTCTACTGTGTTTATTTGCTCCCATTACACCTGGGATAACAGGCCATTTGAAATCCTAGGTTGTAATATGGGTAGCCTGTCCGAGAGCTGGACTTAGAGAAACGGTTGAGCTTAGGGTGAAGCTTGTAGCAGGAACATTGTGTAGCTTGCTGTTTCGCTTCGCTTTACAAATTTTGCGTGTCAGTTGCTTATGATCAGCCTTGCTATTGTGTGATCGTTCAACAGCTCGCTACTAGCTTGTTCAGTGTGCTCGCTTCGCTACGGTCAATCTTGTGTGCAGTCGGCTTTGCTTGTATGCGTATTCTGCAATCGTACTGTGCATAGCTAAGCGTGTTCTGCAAATTAACGTGTTACGTTGGGGTATTCGTACTGTGCATAGCGAATAACTTATGCCACCTAGACGAGTCAGACGCCTGGTGTCGGCATATACTTTGCATAACCTACCTAAATTGTCCCTACAGCGTTGTTGGCAAATTGCTCGTTCCATTGGCATTCCCTATAAACGCACTCTCACAGCTGCGCAACTGCGTTCACTTATTGCTGACATACTTATTGAAGAAGAGATGGCACATCAAACTCCTCCCTCTACGGGAGCTAGGGAAAAAACTCTTATGTTCTCGCATGAGGAAGATGATACACCTACGGAGCAAAATGGTCAGTATGGTGCAGCTGGGTTGTCTCGAGGTGAATCAGCGTCGTTGGCACTTGAGCTGGCAAAAATCACGCTGGAGCAAACTAGGGAACAGAGAGCATTCGCAAGGGAAGAATTTGATAGGGAAAGAGAAAGGAGGCAGTTTTCGCATTCTGTAAACGATTTCAGTTTACAAAAAGCAGTACAGCTTGTTCCCCGCTTCAATGAGGCCGAACCAGAGCAATTTTTCGAAAGCTTCGAAAATCAGGCTCGAGCCTTGAGGTGGCCGGAACAGCACTGGGCAGCGTTGGTTCATACAGCATTATTGGGTAAGGCACAGGAATTTACGTCGGTATTAACTGACGCTGAATTCTCTGATTATCAAGTAGTGAAGACCACAGTGTTGGGAGCATATACATGTATCCCAGCTAAATATCGTAAGACCTTCAAATTGAACAGGCGGCAGCTTGGTCAATCCCTGGTGGACTTTGTGAGACAGCAAACCAAAGCTTTTACCAGCTGGTATAAAGCGAGTGGTGTCTCTAACTTTGAGGAGCTGGTGCAGCTTATTCTGATTGATAACCTGCTGGAGTCTGTGGGACCAGAGGTTCGTGTCTTTCTGCAGGATCGTGACTTAACCACTGCATTGGAGGCGGCCAGGTTGGCTGATACCTTCGAAACGAACCGCTCCTTGTCTGAGCGGTCCCGTCTCTCTTTTCAACAGTCTGGCTTGAGCAGAGATCGACAACATTGGAGAATGAAGTGCCAGCCGGAGGGAGAGCGTCTACGTCATCCAACCAAGTCACCTGGTGAGCCACGCTTCTCAACATATGGTCCCCCTGCGGAGAGGCAAACTACTTATGGAGCATCTCGACAACAATATCCAGAGAGGCACCAGCCAGAACGACACCACTTGCAACGTCATCAGGGAGTAAAGGGCAAGCCTGTCGTCTGCTTCAGGTGCAATAAAGTAGGTCACATCAGTTCCAACTGCCCCCAAAAACCTCAACCCATCGGGAAAATCTCTAATATCCCTAGTAACATGTCCCCTAGAGAAGTAGAAAAAGGTATGGCCCCTTATTATTGCGAAAGTCTTATTTCCCTTCAGGAAAACTCAGAACCAACTAAAGTAAATACCTTTAGAGATACTGGAGCATATTGCTCACTTGTCAGAGAAGGAATATTACCCCTTTCAGAGAATACTTCCTTGAATTCCTCAGTTTTATTGGAAGCCTATGGAGGAGCTATATATTCAGTTCCTTTGCATAAAATTTATGTACAGTGCAAATATTACACTGGGTACTTGACTGTAGGTATCTCAAAAGGATTTCCCATGAAAAATGCCATGTTATTACTGGGTAATAACATTACTACTGTTACTTCGTGTCCTGAACCTATAATGATTAATGCTTCTCCATTGTTGGCCATAACTCGGGCAACATCCCAAGGGTTGTCTGGGGAGAATGTTGACCTATCCTTGGACGACTCCGATCTCGGAATAGCCACGTTGTTTTATGAGACACACCGGCCGGAGTCTCGTAAATCAAGTGAACAGACCCCGATCAAGCCTTCCTATTCCCAGGTTGCAGGATTGCCAGATGTCTCTGTTTCCATGCCCGAGGGACTGTCCTTCCGGGAGGAACAACGAAAGGACCCTTCTTTAAAATTCGCTTTTCAGGCAGCCATGGGTAAATCCTCTTGGGGTCATCCAGTCAAGTATGAAGTTAAAAATGATTATTTGGTTTGCACTGAGACTGGTAAGGAGAAAGAGGGCCGGCAATTATACGACAGGTTAGTGGTTCCAACCAAGTATAGACCTCAGATATTAAATATAGCTCATAATACGTCATTAGGAGGTCACTTAGGAATTACAAAAACCTTGTATAGAATCACAAAAGAATTTTATTGGCCAAAATTAAAGAAAGATGTGAAGAATCATATTAGGTGTTGCCGAGAATGTCAGCAAGTTGGAAAACCTGGACATTCCATTAAACCTGCACCTCTCCAACCCATACCTGCTGATGGAGAACCTTTTGCAGATTTAATTATAGATTGTGTAGGTCCACTACCTAAGTCAAAGTCTGGAAATCAGTATTTATTTACAATTATGGATAAAGTAACCAGATATCCTGAAGCGATCCCAATGCGTAGTATCAATACTAAAGCTATTCTCAAAGCTTTAACAAAATTCATTTCTTGTTTTGGCATTCCTAAAACTATACAAAGTGATCAAGGTACTAACTTCACTGCCAAAGCATTTAGGGAAGTATTAACTAGGTTAGGGATAATTCACAACTTATCCACTGCCTATCACCCTCAGTCCCAAGGCGCCTTGGAAAGATTCCACCAAACATTAAAAACAATGATGAGAAGTTTTTGCATGCACTTTCCGACAGATTGGGATGAATCTCTACCGTTGTTGCTGTTCTCAGTACGAGAGACGGTGCAAGAGTCTACAGGGTATAGTCCGTTTGAGCTGATCTTTGGGCACAATGTACGAGGTCCTCTTCGGGTGCTCAAAGAAGGATGGATGGGAGAAGACGTAAGCTCAGCACTCTACAACCCGTCTTCAAGGTTGCAGGTGGCACGTGAGTTAGCCACGGCTAACCTAAAGATAGCTCAAAGTAAGATGAAACAGAGGTATGACAAAAGTGCACAATTCCGCTCCTTCCATCCAGGAGACAAGGTGTTGGTGCAGGAACCTATACCTGGCCACACCTTGAAAGCTAGATTTACGGGACCTATGCAGATAGTAAGTAGATTATCTGATTTAAATTATGTGGTAGCTCCCATTGATAAGACCTCAAAAACAAAAACTTACCACATTAATCAAATCAAGGCCTTTCATACACCAGATAAAGTCCCAGTAATGACTCTGTCCTCTACCTCTGAGGACGACTCTGACTCTTTGCACTCTATCTCTGAAATTAATACTAAACTTTCAAATTCTGTCCTCCTCAAGGATCCTAGCCCGTTAATGGATGGATTATCTGAAATACAAGCAACCAATTTAACTGAGCTTCTACAGTCATATCCTAATATTTTTTCGGATGTGCCGAAAAAATGTACGTTAGGTTACCATGATGTAGATGTGGGAAAATCTAAACCAATTAAACTCTCCCCCTACAGAGCTAATCCTGAAAAGCAAAGGCTACTTCAGCAGGAAGTAGACTTCTTGTTAGAACATGGTTTAGTGGAGGAGTCATCTAGTCCATGGGCTTCACCGTGCATCCTAGTAAAAAAGGCTGATGGAGGGTTTCGTATGTGCACAGACTACCGTAAAGTGAACGAGGTCACAATCACAGATGCTTACCCTCTTCCTCGTCTGGATGACGTAATTGACTTTGTGGGTAAGGCTACTTTTGTGTCCAAATTAGATCTCCTTAAATGTTACTATCAGGTACCTTTGACAGATAAGGCGAAGGAAGTCTCTGCCTTCGTAATTCCAGGAGGTCATTATCAGTATACAGTTACCCCCTTCGGAATGAAAAATTCCCCCTCTTCATTCCAGAAACTCATCCATCAGGCTATTAAAGGACTTGAAGGCACGGCAGCATACCTAGATGATATTGTTGTGGTGTCTGATACTTGGGATCAACACCTACTTAGACTTAAAGCTCTGTTTGAGACCTTTAAGAATTCCCAATTAACAGTTAATTTATCTAAATCCTCCTTTGGCCAGGCCACTGTCACTTTTCTAGGCCATGAAGTAGGTAGTGGTAATGTTGCACCTAAACTTGCTAAAGTTCTTTCGATTAAAGAATATCCAGCTCCTCATGATAGGAAATCTCTTCAACGTTTCCTAGGCATGATAGGATTTTACAGAAGATTCTGTAAGAATTTCTCAGATATTGTAGCCCCTCTTACCTCTCTTACCAGTCATAAAGTTCCCTTTAATTGGACGTCAGATTGTAACACTGCTTTTAATAAAGCAAAAAGATTATTGTGCTCTGCACCCATTCTCCTGTCTCCAGACTTCTCCAAACCTTTTTCATTACAGGTTGATGCTTGTGAGTCTGGGGTTGGGGCGGTACTATTACAAATCGGGAACAAGGAGCTGCAGCCAATCGCATACTTTTCAGCTAAGTTCCAGCCACATCAGAGAGCTTACTCTACCATTGAAAAAGAAGCCCTCGCGCTGGTAATGGCTTTGGAACATTTCGATGTTTATGTGGGCCAGACATCGCAGGTGGTCACAGTCTACAGTGATCACAACCCGTTAGTCTATCTCCAAGCCATGAAGAATCACAACACAAGGCTTATGCGTTGGACGCTCAGGCTGCAGCCCTACAACCTAAAAATTAATTATATTGCCGGCAAAGAAAATGTGTTGGCAGACTCTTTGTCAAGAGTCTAGTTTAATATTTTATTTAGGTTAGGATGTATTTGTGGTAACCCCCCTTTCAAGCTCTTTTTTTTATCCCCTGATGTGGGGTTTTTTTTTAGTGAGGGGATACGGGCTACCGTCCGCGTGTATAAAAAAAGCGATCTTATTACAAATGTACTGACAGAAGATATACTCTAGAACAGTCTTTTCTTAAATTAATATATTCCAGTTTGTAATATTGTAGTAATATTATTATACTTAGAATAATGTGTATGATAGTGTAAATCTACTGAATACAAAAACAACTCACCGATTCTACATCCTGTTTGTCATATTAGTCTGATATAAACGGATACCAGTTAAAAAACAGGACGAGATACAGCCTGTACTTAAGTAAAATCCTGTCGACTTATTATGAAGTTTTTCTTTATCTACCTAGAAATTTGTTTTTTTTTTTTTTGATATCTACCTAAAAAAGTATACCTGATTAATTATCCTCGATTTCCTGCCTTCATTAAGGTAGTCTTTTAACTTTATATAAATGTAAGGAATAAAGCTTCTGTTATAAAATAAACACCGACCGACTGTATGGAAGGATATGACAAGAATATGCACAGACGACGACTACTATATAAGATCAAGCTTGGAATACTTATCTTAGTTTCATCTGGCTAGAAGTACAGTATGGTAAATTATACTTATTTATATTTTTTAAAAATATTAAAGATAAATTATACGGTATAATAACTAAATTACTACTATTAATATTATTTTAATTTATAAATTACAGTATTCTTTGCAAGAAGCACAACAAGCAAGTCCAACCGAAACTACTCAAAGACCAGAAGAAAAAATTGTAGTTTTAACCCACACTACTACTCAAGTAGTTTCAGTTACTGAACAAGAAGCAGTTCCAATTCAAACTACTCAAAGACAAGAAATTTTAAATTATCCAGCGGAGAATTACGACCTACGAAAAGAAAAAAATGTAGTTTTAATTACAGAACAAGAAGCAGTTCCAATTCAAACTACTCTTTCAACTAAAATAATTCAACAAGAATTAATTAAAAAACAGTCAATTCAAAAAACTGAACACTTTATAGTAGAATCACAATTATCTCCAAACTCAGAATCTATTCAGCAAACTGATGAAATAAAAAAAGTATTTATTTGTGGTATTTGTGATATTTCTTTTAAAGACTTTTCTAATCTTGAATTACATAAAAAAACTGAACACTTTATGGTAGAATCACCATTATCGCCAAACCCTATTCAGCAAACTGATGAAATAAAAAAAGAAACATTATTTATTTGTGGTATTTGTGATATTTCTTTTAAAGATTTTTCTAATTTTAAATTACATAGAAACGAACATTAAATTTTACTGAAATATTCTTAATTTATCTTAATTTATGTATAATAAATAATTAATAAATAATGTTCTAAAATTATATTGTTTTATCCTATCCTTTGACAATCCAATAAATATGTAATAATTAAAATAATTCTTTTAAAAATGGAAAAGAAATCTTCCATAAAAATTTAAAATTTATTTACATTTCAATTATAAATAAACAATGGAATCTTTAACAATATCAATTACACACATAATAAGTGGTATTTGTATGAGTGCAAAATTTTCATTTATTTCATAAGTTCTTTATATTTTTCATAAAAGCCATAAAAGCTTCTTCATTTTCATTTTTTATTTTATAAGTTCTTAATTTTTCATAAAAGCTTGGATAATGAAATTTCTCCATATTATTCTTCCACTTAATCAATGATTATTTCTTCTTCAGTCAAACAGTTGTTCTGTATAAAGAAAAATAATAATTATTATATAATATAATGAGAAAATGAAGTTTTTTAATATACAATACTTTATACACAATCCTGCACATATACTTATGTTTTAAATGTTACTTACTATTATATTTTCAATTTTCTCAAATTCGTTTATTTTTTTTTCCATAAATTCTGTAATATATTTAATTTCTTTTTTTAGTTCTTCATTTTCTTTGATTATTTGTCTACTCAACTTAATGAGCTCATTATTTATTTCAATCAATTTTTCAGCTGTAGAAATGTTTAAAAACTTTGGTGAAATCTTCTCCATTATATTTTTAGTAAAGGAAGTACAACCTCTTTTAAAGAGAAGGGATGAGAAACTAAATAGTTTTCAAGTTTCTTTATCATTATTATTGTTCAACCTATATATTTTTAAAATATTTTCATTAAATAATAGTAAGATTATATGAATGCATTTTATTTATGAACTTAAAAAATTGCATTTTTCATACTTACTAGTAATTTATAATATTCATAGTCTCATGTCCCATATTAATAACAGAATGTATCAATTCCTCATAAGTGTAGGATCTACCAAAATATTTTACATATTTAAATTTATCACATGGTAAGCACTTATAATTAACACTATCATCATCATTAAAAATATCATTATATGTAAATCTAGGTGTTTTAAATTTAGAAAATTGTATTCTAAAAGCGAGAATTTCATCTTCTAATGATTTATCACATACAAAACATTTTTTATTCTTAAATTCTTTTTTTGTGACTAATTGAGTAAACATATATGAAGATATTGTATAATGTCGAAAACTTGTATTCCATCCAATACATTTTACATTATTAGCAATTGCAATGGAAGAATACAAGTAGTATTCAGGATTATTTTTGCATAACTGAACACTAAAATTATTAATTTCATCAATATCATCAATTTCATCAATATCAGAAAATAAACTAATATAAATAGACCCAGGATCAAAATTTTTATAATTAACAATATTAGATATATCTATATATTGTTGAGCTTGAAACCACTTTCTCTGAAATTTATCAAGCCAATTTAAATCTTTTTTTAAATTTTTTTTATTTGTTAAAATGGTGATAGTTTTATTTTTTAGATATTTGTCACAATAATAATATAAACAAATATAACTATTAACTAATATAATTTTTATATTATTTTCTTGTTTAAAAAGTTTAATTCTCATAGTTGAAGGTCTTTCACCAATAGCAAATACTCTTGGAAACTTACTTTCTAAATCTAAAAACTGTAATGTGCTATTCATTAGCCAACATAAGTCTTGGGATTTAGTACTTTGTACTAGACGAAAAAGACTTGATTCTAATGATGATAAAGAAGGGTTGAGATCTTCCAGTATTTTTTTATCAAACCAAAAAGGTATTTCTATGTTTTTATTATTAGAATGCCATTTTTTAGAATAAAATGAATTTTCAAAAATCATTATTTTAGTAGTGTTAGGTTTAAGTTGAATAATATCTTTTTCATTTATTTTTTGTATTTTGGTATTTAAAACTATAATACAATCATACATTATTTTTAACGAATTATTAAAAATGTCTCTAGTAGTTATCAATGTTACATTTTTAAATTGATAAATTATTGATAAATCACCACCTATTTTTATTATCAAAAACTTTCTATTATTATAGCGGGTAAATATTTGCATTAAAATATCATTAATGTCTACTCCAGTTACATACTCTACTTTAATAATATCTTTAGTACCATTACTGAAAAGATGATTTATCACTCGTTCTCGTTCACACGTTATTGAATAATCATCACCTGTGCATATACGGTTTTCCCAAAGAAAGAGAGCAGAGTGAATTTTGTAATGTTGAACATAAAATAAATTGTAAACATAATAATGAAGCAAAAACATCATACATAATCCATAAAAGAAATCTATAATATCAACCAAAGATAAAAACTTGGATTTTTTTAATATTAAATACATTAAATATTGAATTTCACTCACATCTCGAGATATCACTGCCATCAAGGCTATAATACACCAGCTACTGATAGTATATTTTTTAAGAAATTTAATACAATAATTAGTAGCTGATAAATACATTGGATGATTGTGTAATTCTAATAAGTCTTCATTAAAATTATAAATTTTACAGGATTTTTTATATTCAATCAATTTTAAAAATTCAGTAATAACAGGAAAAGGATATTTTAAGATGATTTCTTTCAAAATTTTTATAGAATTAGTAGAATTAATACCACCATTATTACCTATAGGACTTTGAAATTTTGAATAAGAATTTTTACAATATCTATAATATAACTGACGAAATGGCATATAAAATGGATTATCAACAATCACATTTTGCCATTGCTTACAAACTGGTGCACAACAGTTCAATAAATCTTCATATGGAAGTTGAGCAAAAATTTCTTGGAGAATTTCTTCTACTGTTGTTGCTGCCATTATTTTGTAAATTGTAATTGAACCTCTATATATGAATCTCAATTTATATATCTAATATTTTTATTAATTATTTTATTTTTTAAATATTTTATGTTTCATATTTAAAATAAGTTAAATAATTTAATTTTATTACATATTTACAACGCATTAAAACTAACTTTATATAACAATGATAATAATACCAGAAATAATCCTCCAAGAAATTTTTGCTCAAATCCCTTATGAAGATTTATTAAACTGTTGTGTTTTGGTTTGTAAACAATGGCAAAATGTGATTATTAATCAGCATTATATGCCATTTCGTCAACTCTATTATCAATATTGTAAAAAATATTATTCATTATTTCAAAGTCCCATTGGCAATAGTTATAATATTAATTATATAAAAATATTGAGTACATTTTCTCCACGCTTAAAGATAATTAAATGTACGAAATTTCGTAAAATCTATAATTTAACAACTGATTTATTAGAATTGCATAATCACCCAATGTATTTGTCAGTTGTTGAATTAATTAAACAACAACAACCAGCATCACTAATAATCAGTGGCTGGCATATTGTAGCCCTGATAGTAAAATTATCTCGAGATGTAAGTGAAATTCAGTATTTAATATATTTAATATTAAAAATATCAAATTTTTTTTCTTTCGTTGAAATTATAGATTTTTTCTATGAATTATGTATTATATTTCTATATAACAATGATTTTATTGATAATTGTAAAGTTTACTCTGCTCTTTTTCTTTGGGAAAATAAAATTTATGATGGTGAACATACGTGTAAAGAAGTACGAGTGATTAATAATAATAATAATAATAATAATAATACTGAAGATATAATTAAAATGGAGTATATGAAGAGAATAAATGTTGATGAAGTATTAATTCAGATATTTACTCCAAGAAAATTTTTTTTTTGGAACATAGGTTATGATGAATTCTTATCATCATTTAATAATGTAATATTAGTGAAAACTAAAGAAATAGAAATTTCTAATAATAATACATTTAAAATATATGATTGTATTATTACTTTTGAACAAACAGTAATAGATGAAAAAGAAAGTGTTGAGTATAAATCAACAATTACAAAAATTATTTTTGAAGAAACATTTTATTTAAAACAATGGTGTCTAGATGTAAATTTACTTACAATGATATTTTTTATATTCATATTATTAATTATGTTTGTTTAGAATAATATATTAAATAAATTAATATATTTAATAAAATATTATTTTTTTTTTCATTATTTGAAATCATAATTTTTTTATCAGTAATGAAATAGATGAAAAACTATTCCTAAATACTTACCATGCTCTTTTTTTATACAAAAATCGAATTAAAGATGATTCTTTTATCTTCATAAAGGAGTTGAATAAAGTAATTTTTTTTTTATTAAACTATAAAAATTAACACTATAGTAATATCTTCTTATAAATAAACAATGGTAGCAATATCAGAAATATTCCTCCAAAACATTTTTGCTCAACTCCCTTATGAGGATTTGTTAAATTGTTGTGCTCCAGTTTGTAAGCAATGGCAAAAAGTAATTATTAATCAGCATTATATGCCATTTCGTCAACTCTATTATCGATATTGCAGAAAACCTTATTCATTATTTCAAAGTCCCTTCGACAGAAGAACAGATAATAATGATGATGAATCTACACATTCTATAAAAATTTTACGATTATATTTCATAAATAATAACAATGGATTTCAACTTTTGAAAATACTTGAGTACCATGAAATGCATAATAAAATCTACAATTTAACAACCGATTTATTAGAATTACAAAATCATCCACATTATTCATATGCTATTAGATTACTTAATAACCCACTTTACATTAATGGTTGTCATCTGCTTATAATTTTGATAATAAGTTTATGTCAATACAAAAGTGAAGTTCAATATTTATTACATTTATTATTAAAAATATCAAATTTTTCTCCATTGTATGAAATTATAGATTTTCTCTATGGATTATGTTTGATTTTTTTAACTTGTAATTTGTTCAATAAAGAAATAAATGAAAAACTATTCCTAGATACTTACTATGCTCTTTTTTTATACGAAAATCGAATTAAAGATAATTCTTTTCATTTAATGACGTGCGAACGAGCGCGAGTGGTCAATCATCTTTATCGAAACAAAAGTAAGATTATTAAAGTGAAGTACTTTCAAGGCTCGAGTATTTTTGAGTTGTTGATTCTACTCTTTACTAAATACAATAACAAAACATTTTTAATTAGTAATATAAGAAAAGGTATAGGTTATTTAGACTCGTCGTCATTACATTATATTTTCAAAAATGTAACTGTTACCAATTATTTTTATTTGTCAAAAGAAAGTCTAGAAAAATATGATTTCGTAATTGTTTTAAAAACTAGAATTGAAGATGATAAGGACCAAGAAAATGAAAGGTTAATGGCAACTAAAGTTAATAATACTGTGAAAGAAATAATCGAAAAAATAAAGAAACTAACTAATGTCACTCTAATTATTTTTGAATCATTTGATAGGTTGTTTTATAATTATTGGCCAGCTAAAATTACATTAAAATCAGAAATACAATATTTTCGTTTAATATACAATGTATTTAAAACTAATGGTATTATTAGATATATGGAATTTGATACTAAATTTCCCAAAATTTTTTGTGTTGCAGGAAAAGAATATAAGTATACATATAGCAGAGAAGATGACATTTCTAAAATTTTACAATTTTATCAGATTACAACATTGACAACAATGAATAAGTATACTTTAAAAAGAATTTTCAATCCCATTTATCAATACGAAAATAACAAGAAAATATTAAAGCCTCTTACATCAGTCTCATTGTTGGATTGTTATTATAATCCTGATGAATAATTTGTTCAGTTAGGTATTTTTTAAGATTCTTAGTTTTACATATTCGGCATGATATATATATTATCAATTAATTGTAATTTTTTTTATTAAACTATAAAAAATAATACTATAGTAATATCTTCTTATTAAATGGAACGTAGGAGAAATATTCCTCCAAAATATTTTTGGAGAGATACATGATTATATACACCTTGGTTTAGAAAGACACGTAAGCAAACACTATAACATATTTATTAGAAAACGTTTCGGTCCTGGGACCTCTCTTTTTTTATACAAAAATCGAATTACAGATGATTTACACAATAACAAGACATTTTTAGTTAGTAATATAACATCGTCGTTATTACATCATATTTTCCAAAATGTAACTATTACTAATTATTATTATTTGTCAGAAAAAAGTTAAGAATATGATTTCATAATTGTTTTAAAAAATAGTATTGATTATGATAAGGATCAAATAACCATTTCAATGAAAAGATAAAGAAATTAACCAATGTAACTTTAATTATTTTTAAATTATTTTATTGGCCAAATGTAATAAAATCAGAAACACAATTATTTCGTTTAATATACAATGTATCTAGATATGATTATATTAGAAATATGAAATTTGATACTGAATTTCCAAAAATTATTTATGTTGGAGGAAAAGAATATGATTCTACATGTTGGAAGAAATGTTTTGTTTCCAAAATTTTAAAATTTTATCAGATTCTGAGGATCTCACTACACTCATTTATTTATTATCCTAGACATTATTACACTCCATAATACAAAACTAGTCATGATGAACTAGTTATACTTGAAACCTAGATAGCCTTTATGTCTTTACAATATAAGCAATCACATTCTAGTCCTTTTTCAACTTGCCTTTAGTTTTTTAATTAACTCTTTTGAGGTTTTCATTTTCTTTAAATTAAAATTCAATTTCTTGTTAAGGATACTACGTTCCAAGTCACTCATATTTTCTTTTTAAAAGACACCACTTGTAGTTTTATTTCCAGTCTCCTTTTATTGTAGTTTCATCCACTTCTGTTTTTGCTGTTTGAGTCTCATCAGCAATCTTATTTATTATATCAATATCCATTTTTTTTTTTTTTGACATAAAGGCCAAGAAAGAGAAGGAATAATAAAAGTAGAGAAAAATTAAAATGAAGATAAAGAAAGAAAAATAGTAATGGTAAATGTAAAATAAGGAGAAAGAAAGTAAAATAATGGTAAAGGTAGATTGAATATCCATTCAAAACACCTGAAATAAAACAATTACATTAAAATTAATATTTTATATATTTTTAGTAAGTTTTAAATGTTTTTAAGTTTAAACTATAATTATGATCAACTCTTAAAATATATTTTCAAGTGTAACCTAATTAATAGTCTCATGAAATGAAAATAAATATTAACAAAATTAATTTATATTATAATAAATACATATTAAATAACTTACCGGTAAGGAGAAAAGAATATGGATAAAGATTATGATGGTGTGGTGTGTAGTGTAAAGTATCCTCTTATATATAACTAGTTAAACGAGTTATTAATTGTTAATTTCAGAAATATTCCTTCAAGACATAAAGACATTTTTGATGAGGATTTGTTAAACTGTTGTGTTAATCAGCATTATATACCATTTCGTTATGTCAAATTTATTATATTTAATATTGAAAATATTAATTTTTCTCCTTTGTTTGAAATAATAAATAGATTTTCTCTATAGATTGTATTTGATTTTTTTGACTTATAATTTGTTCACTTATAATTTTAATAATACAGAATTCTGATATATTTATTATACTCTTTTTTATATGAAAATCAAATTAAAAATACTCTAATGACATGTGAACAAGCACGAATAGTTAATCATTTATTAAAATGGAATACTTTCAAGGCTTAAATATTTCCGAGTTGTTAATTCTACTCTTTACTAAATATAATAACAAGACATTTTTAATTAGTAATATAAAAAAAGGTTTAAGTCATTTTAAACTTATTATTATTAAATTATATTTTCAAAAATGTAACTTACAAATTATTATTATTTGTCAAAAATATCTTTAGAAAAAATATGATTTCATAATTATTTTAAAAATAGTATTGATAATGATGTAGATAAAATAAACCTTTAAATTAAAAATAAAATTAATAATACTGTGGAAAAAAACAATTGAAAAGATAAAGAAACTAACCAATGTCACTCTAATTATTTTTGAATCATTAGATATTGATTGGTAGGTTACCACTGAAAAAATTTTCTGCCAAATAAAAGCATATTAAAATTAGAAATATTACGATATTCTCGTTTAATATACAATGTATCTAGTATATATGAAATTTAATACTAAATTTTCCAAAATGATTTGTGTTGAAAGAGAATGAATATATAGCATAGAATATATGTTTTTTTTTTAAATTTTTGGATTTTTGTCAAACATTCGATGATTATACTTTAGAAACTAAATAAATTATGAATACAACAATAATAAAAATAGTAAAAAAATAATAACTGGTCAAAAGCATATATATTAAAATCAGAAATATAATATTTTTATTTAATATACAATATATTAAATTTTAGTTATATTTAATACATGGAATTTGGTACTGAATTTCTCAACATTAAAAATATAAATATAAAAATAACATTTTAGTTTATGAACAGTGAAAACTTTAAATAGCAACAGTTGGTAACTCGTATAACTATATAAGTGGATCCTTGCATCTCACACACACACTCTCTCTCTTGCCATCATCTCTATACATATCTTTTTCTCCTTAAATGGTAAGTAAAGTATTTTATTTTTTTTTAGTTTACTCTGACTCTTTGATGCTAAAAGAAAATAAGGAACAAAAAATTAACTTTATTAACAGAAAATGGTAGTTTAGTAATTAATTTAAATTTACTCTATCATTTTTTGTTTTTAAAATTAATTAATTTAACCACATTCAATCAGCTCTACAATAAATTCATTACGTAAGTCAGATATTGACCAAGTTTATTATCTATATTCTTATATATATATTTAAGAAGAGAGAAAACTATAATAAATTAATGGAACACTCACCATCATCAGTTCTTCAATTAATTTGACCTTACTAACTTTAGCACAAAAAATAATAGGTTAGTTAATTAATTAAATACTGATCTAATATTTTTCGTTCAAAGTTAGAAAGAAGATTCTTCATACTCTTCGGAAATTGAAAGATAAACCTGTGGCAGTGATTTTAAATTAGAGTATTGATTATAACTATCATAAGGTTGATTAATCTATGAAATAATTTTGAACCTAAAAAAAAGAATTGTTAATTTTATATATATTTTATAAATTTTATGTACATTTTGTTTAATTTATTTACTTAGTGTATATAAAACTGTGGCATATTATTACCCTTAGGTATATAAAATTAAAAAGACAATATTTTATTTAAAAAAATTAAGTGTAATTTAAAACTGAACTAAAAATATGAAACATTAATTTGTAATTTAAAACTGAACTAAAAAAAAATCAAATATTAATTTTTATTTGTTTTATTTCAGGTGTGTGGAATGGATATTACAATAAATAAATGAAAATGCCCTCAATTCCTAAAATTCTTGAAAATAAAAACCCTCTTCTGTCCAGTCTTCAAACACCTCCTCCTCCTCCTCCTCCTCCTCTTCCTCCTCTTTATTCTCCCCCACCACCTCCTCCTCCTCCCCCTTCTTCTTCTTCTTCTTCTCCTCCCTATTCTCCTTCTCAAACTCCCCCTCCTCCTTATTCTTCTCCTATTCCTTCCCCTCACCCTCTTCCTCTTTCTAGTACCTCTTTTATTTTTTGTTTAAATAACACAAATGCTACTATTACTAGTTCTACTATCCCTAATTTTGTAGATAATCTTATACTTCTAACAACTTTACTTTCTCTTTCTACTCCTTCTTCTCGGTCTTTATCTCCTACTACTACTACCCCCCTTTCTACTCCTTTTTCTATTTCTCGACCTTTATCTCCTACTTCTTCTATTTCTACACCTCCTTCTCTTTCTCGGCCTTTATCTCCTACTTCTTCTCCTACTTCTTCTCCTATTTCTCTTTCTCGGCCTTCATCTCCTATTCCTTTCTCAGAAATAGTCTCTCCTATTCCTCTTCCAGAAAAATAAAGAAATGGATACTCCAAAATATCTGATTGCTGATGCTGATAATGTAGAGCAGTGTGTTAAGAATATGTTTACTAATGATGACGATAAGCAATCTGAAATGTACGACTATGCTATTTCTGAAACAATTAATGATGAAAGTACTGATGAAAGTACTAAAAGAAAAACAGCAGAAGAAACAGACACTACTACAACAAAAATAGAAGAGGATGATACAAAAAAAACAACAGAAGATGAATATTACATAGTTTATGAAACTACTACAAGAGAAACTACTACTACTGAAGATGAAAGTACTAAAAGAAAAACAGCAGAAGAAACAGACACTACTACAACAAAAATAGAAGAGGATGCTATAAGAAAAACAGCAGAAGAAACAGATAGTGATGAACATACTACAACAAAAACAGAAGAGGATAATTCTATAAGAAAAACAGCAAAAGAAATAGATAGTGATGAACATACTACTACAACAAAAACACAAGTGGATGATGCTATTACTGAAACAATTAATGATGAAGATACTAAGTGTATTTTAAAAAGAAAAAAAGAAAGTCAAATTCTTCATGAAGGTCTGAATTTAACTTTAAAGAAAATGAAAGAATCAAAAGAAATAGTTAAAGAAGCAAAAGAAACTATTAAAAAAACAAAAGAAGTAATTAAAAAATTAAATAATAAGATAGACTTAACATATGAGTGTATTAATTTTATTAATGAAAATATTTAGATGAAAAAGTGTAATGCTAGGTGCCAGTTCAAACTTGGGGGTCAGTTCATAATTGACCAACCAGTTTTCATTTCATTGTGGCTAGGTGCCAGTTCAAACTTGGGGGTCAGTTCATAATTGACCAACCAGTTTTCATTTCATTGTGGCTAGGTGCCAGTTCAAAACTTGGGGGTCAGTTCATAATTGACCAACCAGTTTTCATTTCATTGTGGCTAGGTGCCAGTTCAAACTTGGGGGTCGGTCAGTTCATAATTGACCAACCAGTTTTCATTTCATTGTGGCTAGGTGCCAGTTTAAACTTGGGGGTCGGTCAGTTCATAATTGACCAACCAGTTTTCATTTCATTGTGGCTAGGTGCCAGTTCAAACTTGGGGGTCATTCAATAATTGACCAACCAGTTTTAATTTCATTATGGCTCATCATAATTTTGGTTAGGAGCAATTTCATATCATTTTTTTTTTGTGGATAGGCACTAGGTGCTAAAATTGTCTTAATAATGGTTCTCCGGTATATGATAATAATTTCCTATTTATTTTATGTTCTTGTCCCCAAAACTATGTTGGAATTCATTGTGAATATGAAAATACAATGATAAAACCAGATAAAGAAAAAATATTTTTAAAAATATAAATGTAAAATTAGAAAAAAAAATATTTTTAAAAATATAAATATAAAATTAGAAAAAAAATATAAATAATGACAGAAGTAGTTGAGAGAGGAAGACAAAGAATTGGATATGCTCTACCAATGATAAAAGAGTATAATCCTATTGAACGAATATATTGTGATTCTGATGAAGGAACTTTTACTAATATAGTAAAATATCTTAATACTAATAATACTAATAACACTACTACAATGACAACACAAATATATGGATTTGGTGTTTCAGAAAAAATGAAAGGCAAATCTACAGTTTTTGTCAATCAATTAGAAAATGGAGAAATTCATAATTTATATCGTTCGTTTTTCTTAAGGAATATGATAAGTGGATCTTATGTAGTTAAATTACCCAGTTTAAAGCATTTTCATTTCGTTTTAGATGTCGATTTAAAACAATATAAAGAAGTAATAGTTAATTGTCCTCGATTATCTACTATTGAATACCTAGAATATAAAGTTAGAAAGCAGTAATCCACTTCTTCTTCTGCAATTAAAATTTTAGACAAAAATAATAAACAAAATTTTTATCCAAATTATATTGTTTATGAACTTATTTATCATTTGACTAATTCTGTAGGATTATACTGGACTCCAGTATATATTATGGGTAAAACAGAAACTTTTGCTTTTGGATTTCATATTGAAATTCCTTATATTTCGTTATGTTATTATGATTTTGCCCTATTGGTAAATTCATGTAAACAATTATTAGAAGATTTTGTTGACAGTAATACTAATTATAGTATTTTTGGTTCTCAAAAGATAAATTCGAGTTTTTTGTTAGATTCTGTACGAGAAATGGATTGCACTTATTTACCTTATGCAGTATTTTTTGATAATTATGTATATGATATATATACTACTCCTCCAGAATTACATAATAATTTGATATTTCCAAATATTGAAACTACTTTTAATATTTTTAATATTTGTAAAAATCAAGAAAAAAATATTATTATTGGATTTGATACTTTTATTTGTAAAAATGAATTATCTACTGATTACTTTTCAAATAGTTTAAAAGCATTTATTAGAAATAAAAATGATAATTATACAGAAAATTATTTAAAAAGTAATAGTAATAGTAGTGTCATGTAGGGGGGGTAATGATTGAATAGGATATAAGTGGGGAATATGGGAGTAGGGGCTTATGTAGGCAGGGGAGAGGCAGGCGAGGTGGTAGGAGTGAGATGATTAGCGGAGGTAGGTAGGTAATGACAGGTCAGTGGTGACCACCACGACACTCTCATTAACTCTACACTACTCACTAACATATGCCTCGCCCATTCTTCACTCATATAAACATAATAAAATATAAGAAAAAAAGAATAAATAATGGTGGGCAGTGAATATTACTATTCTACTCAAACAGAGTTTATTATTAAGTCTTTGTACAATAATATATTTGGGAACAGAGCATTATTGTGGTTTAGATAAATGGGGTGGTACACATAAGCAGTGAGACAGGGAACACAATCAACTTGACCAAAATGAATATAACTTACAATATAGTTCAGAGGGCAGTTCATCACAGTAGTTCTAATAGTGATTATGATGAAAATCACCAATCTCAAGAACAACAACACAATTCTATTAATATTGTAACACGGTCACTAACAGTGACTAATTCACATCATAAGCTTTTGGTTGGATATTTTCTTATTCCCTCTACAAAATTAAAGGTATTAAAACTACCAATATATAAATTAATAAATTTATTTCCAAAATATTTAAATAATAATAATAGTAATAATGATGATGGAAATTTAATAGAAGCATTAATACAATTTCCAGAAAGTAAAATTTTAATTCGTGAAATTCCTCACTATCTTCGATTTATAGAAAATTCTGTAGATAATAATAATAATAATAATAATAATAATAATAATAATAATAATAATAATAATAATAATAATGTAATTGGAAACATCAGAATGTTACCAATTTATATTGAACAGATTTTCACTATTAAACCTTTGAGATCATCGTCAGTTATAGGATGTGATGAAATAGAGGATACAGAACCTTTTTTTATACAAAAATTGCAACCATACAATAGTTTACATATTGTTCGTTTATGTTCTAAGGATTCTCGACATTATCACACGGTTAATTTTCTTTTGTCTCTTCTTTATGTGTACCGAAAAGCAAACAAAAAAGCTAGTCTAATTGAATATAAAGATTATTATCATTTTATTTCTAATGTAGTGGAAGTTTACCGAGAAAACCAAATGGATATAGAATCTCTCTATGAAATGATTTATATTCTCACCAAATACAAAGCTTCGGAACAATTAAAAAATGATTTAGAAGATTGGATTATATTATGCCTTTTAAATTTACTTATCATAAATGATAATGTTGTTTCTATTCATGAAGCATTTAAGATGATTCCTCGAATTAAACCTCTAAGATCAAATTTTGCTAATCAAATGGAACTGATTATGTTAGATAATGACGAATATCGAATTGTTCCTTCTGCTAACAGTAATACTAATCCATCAAGAATTCCTCGTATTATAATTGGTTATACAATATTACAGAATTTTAATACATCAGATTATAATAATTTATTAGCAATTTTTTAGCCTATTATATGTGAAAAAAATTCTCGTTACATTTATGTTTGGGATAATAACAAAAGAAAATGGACCAAGGCTCATGGACAAATAAGTACTTCACTTCTAGTTCCAGAACTGACATATATTTCCCGCCTCATTTTACAAACTGAGAGTTTATTATGTACATATTTAGAACAAAGATGAGGTGAAAGATGAGGTGAATCATAGAATTGATGAGGGAAAAAGAGTGAGTGGTGCACTTAGGAGTCTGTGGAGACAAAGAACTTTGTCCTTGGAGGCAAAGAGGGGAATGTATGAGAGTATAGTTTTACCAACACTCTTATATGGGTGTGAAGCATGGGTGATGAATGTTGCAGCGAGGAGAAGGCTAGAGGCAGTGGAGATGTCATGTCTGAGGGCAATGTGTGGTGTGAATATAATGCAGAGAATTCGTAGTTTGGAAGTTAGGAGGAGGTGCGGGATTACCAAAACTGTTGTCCAGAGGGGTGAGGAAGGGTTGTTGAGGTGGTTCGGACATGTAGAGAGAATGGAGCGAAACAGAATGACTTCAAGAGTGTATCAGTCTGTAGTGGAAGGAAGGCGGGGTAGGGGTCGGCCTAGGAAAGGTTGGAGAGAGGGGGTAAAGGAGGTTTTGTGTGCGAGGGGCTTGGACTTCCAGCAGGCATGCATGAGCGTGTTTGATAGGAGTGAATGGAGACAAATGGTTTTTAAAACTTGACGTGCTGTTGGAGTGTGAGCAAAGTAACATTTATGAAGGGGTTCAGGGAAACCGGCAGGCCGGACTTGAGTCCTGGAGGTGGGAAGTACAGTGCCTGCACTCTGAAGGAGGGGTGTTAATGTTGCAGTTTAAAAACTGTAGTGTAAAGCACCCTTCTGGCAAGACAGTGATGGAGTGAATGATGGTGAAAGTTTTTCTTTTTCGGGCCACCCTGCCTTGGTGGGAATCGGCCAGTGTGATAAAAAAAAATATTTAGAACAATTACAACAAATTGAACAACAAATACAAAAACAGACAGAACCCAAAGAAGAATAAAAAAAAACACAAAAACAAAAAATGCAACAACAAGAATTTCAACAACAACAACAACAAACAATACAACAAAAAGATCAATCGTTAAAATCCTCTTCTACAATGTCCTCCTTTGACCCTATAGAAAATCCTAAAAAAAAATAAAAGGAAAAAAGAGAGTAGTTCCAATAGTTGTTACAGTACAGTTAATATACAAACGAAAAAAAATAATACATTTTCATGTATGGTAAATTCAATTAAAAGTTTTCACACTAATATGGATATATTAGATTTGCCATGATTTTTTATATCTTCACCGTCTTGTTATTTTTTAAGTGGAAGTTGTAACAAAAATTATAATGTTTTTGATATTTTACCATTACCCATGTACAAATCAGCCAATTCATCGGATACTAGACCCATAGCATATAATTGGTCAAAAGTTGAAAATTTACTTCAACATATTCCACAGTGCAATTTTCTTAAACAACAATTTAATCCAATAATAAAAAGAATTATTAATACAGAATATGAAAACAAAGATTTAATTTTGAAAAACATTAATCTTAATTTTTTATCAATGAGTCGTGAACAATATCATATTGATTTAACTAGGCAACTTTGGTCGGAAGATGTTAATGAATTGGCTCGTTTAGTTAAATACTATGTTTTACAAAATATGGTCACTTCAATAGAATCTTTAACAAAATTTGCTGAAAATATGTCAAAACATTCTAAATACGTTTCCCTTATAAATAATATGATTAGAGAATATGAGTATTGTGTAAATAAAAAAATATTAATATTGACGAAAAAATTCAAATGTTAGATGAAATTTTAAAAGATAATCTTAAATTAAATGGTCGTCATATAAAAACAGATCAAGTGGGTGAACCTATCCAGCCTGCATGTTCTTGTCCTCTTGTGGATATTTTATTAACCCTTTCTCAAATCTTTAGTTATGATGCAGCTACTATGTTATACTTTTTTACACTCATAGTTAGAGCATGTCATCGTCAAACTGATAAAAAAATTACTCTTTGTATTGGTGATTCTAATTCAGGCAAAACGGTTTTATTAAATATTATAACAATGATACTGGGTGATTCAATGGGAATTTTATCAACTGATACGGCTCATAAAGGTCTCCAAGAACGAACCCACGATTTAGGTCGAGGTGGGAAAGCAGTGAAAATATGGTATATAGATGAAATGAGTACAACTAAACCATTAAATGCTCTCTTTTTAAAACAACTGAGTGGCAATTCTCCAGTATGGATTCGTCAAAATTATGCTGATGGAGAGACCTACTATTTAGCCACCTCCATTTTTTTATTCGGTAATAATTGTCCTTCATTTACTGAATATGATTCGGCTCTTATACAAAGGCTTCGATTCATTTCGTTTCGATCACGTTTTGATTCGGATATTCCTACATCATTTGAGTTTTCAATTTTTCCTCAATTTCCTCTTATAACCAATGAACGAAAAAAACTACGACTTAATGAAGGTATGATGGCTCTTTTTATTCATGCAAATTGTCATCGTAATCTTGATTCGCCGTGGTTTGTTGATGTGCATAGTAATTATTTTGTGGGAAATATTCCAACAAATATTAGAGAATCAACAGAATTTTATTCTCCTGAACGAGGAATAGTCTCGAGAATTATAGAAGCATATAACTTAGTTGAAAATAAATTTGGTATTGTTACTTTGAAACGACTATCAACTCTTTTAAAAAATTTTCCCAAAGCATTAAAAAATATCACTATTTCTGATGCTCATAAATTTGTAGAAAACACATATCCAACATTATCTCTATTAAATTCCCATAATTTATTAGAAGGACTCCCTGAATCACATTTAGATGAATTTACAACCGTTGTAATTCAAGGAATTTCAGAATCTAATCGACTAACAAACGATAATATAATTGAACATAATCAAAATGTAAATAATTAAAAACAATATTTTTTTTAATTTTTTTTCATTAAATTAATCACCTATATAAACTATTGACATAGTAAAATTTTTCATTATAAAAATGGAAGAACAACAGGTGCAAAACAACATGGAACAGTCTAATAATGAAAAAGAAGAACAAATTATAAATAATTTTATTATGTCAATAAAATTATTATTGTTTTGTTCAAAAAATCTTATAAATTATTATTTAAAAGATGAATGATTTTATCAAATGATAGTCTTGAATCTGAACTTCGAAAACTACTGGACAATAACAATTCATTAAATAGTAATACTAATAATATTATTGATAATGATAATAAAATGGATAACAAAGAAGAAGAAGAAGAAGAAGAAGAAGAAGAAGTACAAAACTGCAACAAGGAAAGTGATGAAAAAGAAAAAGTAGAAGATTTGGACAATAAAGAAGTTAATGTCATTGTTGAAGTAGAATCTTTTATAAATGCTGCTAGCAGTAATGAAAATGTAGTAGTTTCTGATAAAAATGAAAAAGACGGTGTTATTGCAACGTTAGATGCTACCAGTGATTTTGCCGAAGACTATAACAAATAAGAAGAACTGCACGGTCCGCGCAGCCGCTCGCCCAGGTGTGCACATGTACATTGCACATCGTACCTACAATTAGAATTAGCTCAACATTTATCAATAATGCCATACGTAGAACCATTCTACCCAATTTACTTAATAAAGAGCCGATTGTATCAAGGAATATTTCACAATTATCATAATTTTACCCTAACCTAAGCCTAGTATTCCATCTGTATTATAAATATCTAATCAACACGAAAATTTACCATATACCCATAACTATATTCGTTGGTGTACATGATACAACCATGTATTACCATAATGAAAAAAAAGAACAATAAAAAGGAAAACCCACTCTTCATCTCTAAAATTCAGACTTCAATTTACCATTCAGGTACATACATATAAATAATAATATAAAGTATATTGTCACATTTAACACAATCACTTCCAATGTCATTTATAATAAATACATCGACTCAACCACGAATAATTCATTCATTCTTTTCAACTTCAAGGTTTCCTAAAAAGCTAAACTACATACATAGTATTGCCACTATCTAGACAAATTAAAAAGAAAAACAATATCCTAATATATCATAACATACTATGCCTCTATTGACAACCAATTCAATTGTGCTTACAAAAATACATTGTAATTAAACTGAAACATAAAAAGCCATTTTTTTTGACATTTACACATTGTATCAAAATCATGAATACGCATAGAAAATATGTTTTGAATTTCATTGAAAATGTTGATAAGAAAAAAACATTAATGATATATACATGAAAGTAAATATATACAGTGGACCCCCGCATAACGGACGCCTTGCATAGCGGACAATCCACATAGCGGACGCTTTGATCGCTAAAATTTTGCCCCGCATAGTGGACAAAAACCCGCTCAGCGGCCTTTGTCCGAGACGCGTCCAATGTGCGCCCTCAGCCAGCCTCACATGTGCCGCCTGTGCCATTGTTTACCAGCCAGCCTCTGCGGTAACATCCAAGCATACACTCGGAATATTTCGTATTATTACAGTGTTTTCGGTGCTGTTTCTGGAAAATAATTGACCATGGGCCCCAAGAAAGCTTCTAGTTCCAACCCTACAGCAATAAGGGTTAGGATTCCTATTGAAATGAAGAAAGAGATCATTGATAAGTATGAAAGTGGAGTACGTATCACCGACCTGGTCAGGTTGTACAAGAAACCCAAATCAACCATCTCTTCTATTGTGGGCAAGAAAACGGCAATCAAGGAAGCTGTTCTTGCCAAAGGTTTAACTGTGTTTTCGAAACAAAGATCGCAAGTGATGGAAGATGTTGAGAGACTCTTATTGGTGTGGATAAATGAAAAACAGCTAGCAGGAGATAGCGTCTCTCAAGCGATCATATGTGAAAAGGCTAGGAAGTTGCATGAGGATTTAATTAAAAAAATGCCTGCAACTAGTGATGATGTGAGTGAATTTAAGGCCAGCAAAGGTTGGTTTGAGAGATTTAAGAAGCGTAGTGGCATCCATAGTGTGATACGGCATGGTGAGGCTGCCAGTTCGGACCACAAAGCGGCTGAAAAATATGTGCATGAATTCAAGGAGTACATAGAAACTGAAGGACTGAAACCTGAACAAGTGTTTAATTGTGATGAAACAGGCCTGTTCTGGAAGAAAATGCCAAGCAGGATCTACATTACTCAGGAGGAAAAGGCACTCCCAGGACATAAGCCTATGAAAGACAGGCTTACTTTGTTGATGTGTGCCAATGCTAGTGGTGATTGCAAAGTTAAGCCTTTATTAGTGTATCACTCTGAAACTCCCAGAGTGTTCAGGCAAAAGAATGTCCTCAAGGATAATTTGTGTGTGCTGTGGAGGGCAAACAGTAAGGCATGGGTCACTAGGGAATTTTTCTATAACTGGTTACACCATGCATTTGCCCCCAATGTGAAAGATTACCTAACTGAAAAGAAATTAGACCTTAAGTGCCTCCTGGTGTTAGACAATGCCCCTGGTCATCCTACAGACGTGGCAGAGCGACTTTATGGGGACATGAGCTTCATTAAGGTGAAGTTTTTGCCTCCTAATACCACTCCTCTCCTGCAGCCCATGGACCAGCAGGTCATTTCCAACTTCAAGAAACTGTACACAAAAGCTCTGTTTCAAAAGTGCTTTGAAGTGACCACAGACACTCGATTGACTCTAAAAGAGTTTTGGAAGGATCACTTTAATATCCTCAATTGTGTAAACCTTATAGGTAAGGCTTGGGAGGGAGTGACTAAGAGAACCTTGAACTCTGCTTGGAAGAAACTGTGGCCAGAATGTGTAGACAAAAGGGATTTTGAAGGGTTTGAGGCTAACCCTGAGAGGAGTATACCAGTTGAGGAATCAATTGTGGCATTGGGGAAGTCCTTGGGGTTGGAGGTTAGTGGGGATGATGTGGAAGAGTTGGTGGAGGAGGGCAATGAAGAACTAACCACTGATGAGCTGATAGATCAACTTCAAGAGCAAGAGGCCAGACCTGGGGAAACTGGTTCAAAGGAGGGGAGAGAGAAGTTGAAGGAATTGCCTACTTCAAAGATTAAGGAAATGTGTGCAAAATGGCTTGAAGTGCAAACCTTTTTTGATGAAAATCACCCTCACACAGCTATTGCAAGCCGTGCTGGTGACTGTTACAATGACAGTGTTGTGAACCACTTTAGACAAATCATAAAGGAACGAGAGGTACAGGCCACTATGGACAGATATGTTGTGCGAAAGAAGTCCAGTGACTCTGAAGCTGGTCCTAGTGGCATTAAAAGAAGAAGGGAAGTAACCCCAGAAAAGGACTTGCCTCCTCAAGTCTTAATGGAAGGGGATTCCCCTTCTAAACAGTAACACTCTCTCTCCCCTCCTCCCATCCCATCAATCATCACCAGATCTTCAATAAAAGTAAGTGTCATGTAATTGTGCATGCCTTTTTTCAGTTTGTGTGTACTAAAATTAACATTTTTTTGTGGTAAAAATTTTTTTTTTTCATACTTTTGGGTGTCTTGCACGGATTAATTTTATTTCCATTATTTCTTATGGGGAAAATTCATTCGCATAGCGAACATTTCGCATAACAGCCAGCCCTCTTGCACGGATTAAGGTCGCTATGCGGGGGTCCACTGTATAAAGTTATAAGTCGACAATTCCAAATATAACTGTATAGTACCTGAAACACTCAGAACAAATAATGCTAAATTGCACCCCGGACATACTTCATATAACATTCCATAAAACAAACTCATCATGCTACCGCCCATTCTAGGAAACCAGCCCATTTCATCCCCCTTACCTGCCAGTCAACTCCCTTAAATCCCATAATGTGAAATTCCTATAACCCTCACTTAAAACCCTCTCCCATCTACCCCCATACACCTCCTTATTTCTACACTTTGTCCTATAAAAAGTTGCTATTAACGCATTAATTCTTTCACATACGTTCGCTCCTCTCATAGCCCAAGACATATAAACATAATCCGTAATTATATACCCTACCACATTCTCTACCATTTGATTCACCCCACCTATGTCTAAGCTTAAAACCCTCAACACCCGCAACCCCCCCCCTCCCACTAACCTTATTACCTTACCCAACCAAACCCTTATTAGTTCAATACATTCGCAAAAATACACCATATGGAAAATAGTGTCCAATCCGCCACAAGCCTTGCATATCCCATCCTCCCGTATTCTCTTATGGAATAAAACCATTCCAGACGGTAAGATCCCATGTAAAAAATCTATACATAACTTCTAGTACTTTAGGTTTTAAACGCAATTTGTTCAAACGCCCCCAAATATTACGCCAATCATACATCGGATAAACCCCTTCTACCACCGCTACCACTGCCTTACCATCCACCCCATCAAGGTTTCCCAGTTTAATATGTGAAGGATCTCTCATGTTTATGATGACCCGTAACATTGCCTCACCTATTATGAATTCCCTACCCACCCACCACCTTTGCATATCCTGTCGTATCTTATGAAGTCCGCCTTCCCTCGCCCCCTCCCCTCCCGCTTATAACTATGTTTCAAATACACACTCATAATCCTCTTTTCAACAGCTATAAGACCCAGCCCTCCTCGGCCAACCGGGAGTGTGACAACCGCTCTACTTAACCATTCGCTTCAGTACCCCAAATAAATCTAAAAATGCGCTTTTGTAACCTTTGTATCTCACTACGAAGTATCGGATATATTACTGCAACATGCCATAGTTTACTATATAATAGAACATTCGTTGTAATTACTCTTTGATGCAAAGTTAAGTGTGCAGCTCGTAAACCACTGATGCGCTTCAGTACACCATCTACAATATGCACTGAATTTATTTGTTGTGCTAACTTGATATCACTTACATAAATGATCCCACATATCAGTAATTGGTCCACCTTTTTCCACCTTTCAACTACTTCACATACCAGAAGCCTTTTCAAAAACATTCACTAACTTTTCCACCCAAGGCAAATCCCTGTTACCACTTACTAAAATCGTTGTGTCGTCAACATATCCAACAATGCCAGCCCCCCCACCCCTTTCGTTACCTACCCCATTAGCTGCTAATAAGACCCTAATTCCTCTATAAAAGGGATCCTGTAAACACGCAAAAAATATTTGTGAAAGGGGACAACCTTGATGTAGACCCCTTCTCATCTGAATTGTTCTCCTAACCTTCAATTTACCTGCACCCTCAAGGATGCATCTTGATACAGTAATTTGGCCCTTGAAATGATTTTCTCTCCAAACCCCTGCCATCTCATAATCTTCCATAATGCTTACCGTTCTACACTATCATATGCCACCTCCCAATCAATAGCCAACACCACCCCCCCTCCCAATTTTACTCTTTCTTCAATAAAACTTCTAATCAAACTGTGCCCGTCATACATAGACCTTCCCGGCACCCCATATTGTCCCTTATCAATCACTTTACCTAGGACCTTTTTTATTCTGTTAGCTAAAATCCTTGCAAAAATCTTATAATCACCACACAATAATGAAATAGCACAATAGTCTTCGACTGTTAATGGCTCACCTTTAGGCACTAGAACGACCACAGCCATGCTTTGCTGTGCCCCTAAGACCCGATCCCGCTTGAGGATATTGAATAATCTTACCAAAAACCCTTTTAAGATGCTCCAATTTTGAAGATAAAAGTAGCTGGACAACCCATCAATTCCTGGTGCCTTACCTAATTGCGCCCCGGATAAAGTTTCCAATGTCTCACACTCTGTTATCGGCCCTCCCAAAACAAATCGATCATGCTCTGTCAACTCACACTGCACAAACCATCCAATGGACTGTAATGCTATTTCGCTTATTCCCACACTTAGCGTTTTCAACTATTTCACTTATTCCCACACTTAGCGTTTTCAACTTAACCTAAGCATCAATATACCCACTCATACCCTCAGTCGTCGTCAACACCTGATCCACTTTATACCCTTGCATACCTACCTGAACATTCAACCCCATTAACTCCATTGCCTTGCGACGTCTGTGTTGACTCCGCAACACACACGCCGACGGCCGATCTCCCCAGAAAACCTCCTCAATCCCGCCCTAAAGCCTTTCCCCATCAAACCTCTCATTTTGTAAATTTCGTATATGTTCCTTCAAACTTTCAGTTTCAATAACAGGATAATTAGCATTAATTTGTGCATAGCATTCGCGCAACTGCCCCTCTAAATATTTTTGAAAACCGTATTGTAACTGATTATATCTCGTCCCTCGATTAATATAATATTCCTTAATACGTTTTTTGGCTATCGTTTCCCACCAATTAACCATGGCAACATCCCCTGGTGCTTCAACCACTAAATGATCCCACATATGTCCAAAAGACAAAAGACTATCCCCTTCCTTCAATAACCTTACATTTAATTTCCAAAATGATGAACCCCTCCGAGGCACACCCGCAATATCCACATCTATTACAACACCTCTATGATCCGAAAAAACCACATCTATCACATTCACCCTCCGCACAGTAACCGCACAAGGCACATACATTCGGTCCAACCTCGCCGCATAACCTCGTTTAATGAAGGTATGCTCTACCATCCCTCCCCCCCCCCCCCGCACACATCCTTTAACCCCACCCTGGTCAATAAATCCCCCAATATACCCAAACAACACCCCGTGCCTCTAGGATTCACATCTTTATGACGTATCACACAATTCCAATCTCCGCCTATTATTGCAACATTCGGTAAACCACGTAAAAAATAGACCAGTACGTCCTGAACAAATTCAGTTTTAATACTCACATCACCCTCAGCCGGGCCATATACACACATACTAAACTAATGGGAACCCTACCCCAGGTTCCATCCACTCTAATTACCCTCCCCTCCTCCCCTTCACTATGCCTAACTACAAACGGGCTAGTTTCAATTGCCAAAATGGCAGCCCCACCTTTCAAACGTGTCGCATGTTCCATGTATACATTATAGCCACTCGTATCCAACTCATAACCAGGCCTAAAATTATGTTCCTGTGAGAATACCACATCCACACCTAATCGCACCAAATACTCATTAAACCACTTAAGCTTCCTCTCAGCTCTCAACCCGTTAATATTTGTAGTAAAACACTTGAATTCAATAAATGGGTTTTCCTTTTGTCCCCGGCATTGACTTTACCCCAGTTCGTTTTGCAACACCTCTGTCCCTCCCCCCTTTGTTGGGAATCACCTTTGCAATCCCTTGATCCTTGAGTTCACCTTTCTATCTCTGCTGTACCTCCACCCAAGACTTTTTTCCAGGGCATTGGGCAGGGGTGAGCACATCATCAGAATCCGATGATGCTGCAGTTCTCTTTTGTGTCCCACCCTCCACCTGCATTTGGACATCTGAAGCACCATCCTGATGCACCTCCACGTCTACTGCATGCACCTTCAATCCTTTAGACTCTCTCGTCGACAAAACATCATCTCCTGCCATATCATCATTCACAGCCATCCCCAGAACTACGCCTGGGTCTCCCACATGATCTAGGACAGATTCCTCTAACAAGACATACCTGATGTATGTCCAAAGACTGAGATTCTCCTTGTAGCGTTACAACTGGTGATTCGAGCTCCTTTTCTTTGTCCACCTCCTCGCTCCATGACAATCGTTGTTGGGGCGGCGTAGCAAGAGGCTGTTCTCGCTCATCGCCTACCTCGCCCACTGGCTGCCATTGCCGTTGTTGTGCAGGGTACCCACTTCATTTCCCACACTGTGCCACGATGTGATCATATGACCCACATAGCCGACACGTACGTCGTTGCCCCGCATACGTTACATAGACTTGAGTCCGTAATTCCTACAACACAACATATGAAGGAACGGTCCAGTTGCCCATCTCCCTGCTGTGGCTATGTGAACCGTTCCATAATTACGCAGTTCACTGCTAATATCAAAATCAGTCACCTCAAAAGACACATTCCTGATTTTCACCCAAGTGTATTGTCGAGATACATCATGGAGTCGCACCGACACAGCTGTATTAACCGTTATGGTGGTCTCCTGATACTTGTCGACCACCGCCTCGTAGACTCGTGCAGACGTCATTTTAACGAAGATTCTCGTCGTTCCATTGAGTGCGACACCACATATCTCATTTGCTATACCACAGGTATTGCGAATGATCGCTGGTAGCAATAAATCCATGTTGGATCCCGTGACAGCCCCACAGATCATCTCAATGCAGACAGTATTGATTCGTCTTCTGCTATTCAGCGCCATGTTGGAGAAAATTAAGTTTCCACCAACCAACGCTAGGGGCAGCTCAGTCAGGTAAACTGCGCAAAAGCCAACTCAATCAGGAGTGTCTGCACAGCAGGTCCGCACGGCCTGGGAGCGATGCGAACAATGAATAGTTTGATTGCCAGCTACTTGTTAAGGTAGGGTAAGTCTAGGTCCTGCTATTCCCCCCCTCTTTTCCCCCACCCCAAAAGTGATAGGTTGATTGCCGGCTGCTTGTTAAGGTAGGGTCAGTCTAGCTCCCGCTATCCCTTCCCCTCCCTCTTTCTCCCCACCCCGAAAGGTGACGTGTGGGAATCCGGCCGAACAGTAATCACTCGACTCACAGCTCCCAGCACTATTGTAAGTACATGCCTGCTCATATTCTAGTGGACTTATTGGTTGAAAGCTTCACTTTTGACCAATAATAAACTTAGTCCTTTCAGTTTTGCTCTATGTTAAATGTCTTAATAATCACCACGTCTTTTAGGTATTGTACTTGTCATGTAGAGTGATTTCTTAAGAAGTGGGTAACGTGTCTCTTTCCAGCTTGGAATGACAGAATGGGTCACCTGCCAACCAATGAGTAGAATTGAAGGAGACGGACTAACGTCCTGAGACATCCCATGTTTTATCTACTTACCTGTGCACTTGTATGAAGTTGCAGGACGTAACCCCTCATCATTGCAGCGGTAAAGAACCTGCTTTCCTGTCATCTGGATAGATTATTTTATGGCTATAGACGCTGTGAAGAATGAGCCGGTGGGTTGTCACGAACACCTGCGCCCCCCCCCACATCATCAGCAATGGCTACGATTTCAACAACACGCAGTGTCACCAACACCAGACACCCAAGTTTTATATATATTAGGGTTGAATTCAGATATCATTTATATTTTTCATTTTTCATTTTCTTTAATGTAGGATCAATATTTCATATTTAAGTGTTTTATATTTTATATTTTCTAAATAATAAAGTGTTTATGTTTGTCAGTTTTTGTTATTTTTCTATGCATTAATTTTCCTGAGGAGGAGCCAGCCTTAGTAATACTGACTGAAGTTGTTACAGGGCTGAGTAAGCCTTCACAAGTGGTGACCTTGCGAGGATTTGCTCGACTGAATCAAGATTCAACTCCATCACGAATCTACCATTGGAACTTCAACACTGCATACCACAGACGGTTACCACCAGCCATGAGTAATCATTCTCTATGGTAGGACTACAGTACAGGTATTTAAAAGATTTGGTGATTAATATATTCTCAATTTATTGTAAGTCAAGTCAAGGCATGAATACTAGTTAATTCTGCCACCTATTTTTGTGTGAGCTTGAAACGCTTTGGAGGATTAGACTCTAGGGACTCGAGATTTTCCAGTGACAATTTGTTTCATTGAGCTCTTTATTACATCAAGGGAACTGTCGTAGGACACTCTTGATTTGTTGGTGAGAAGATTGGATGGTCAAGGGACCCCATTCTACTTACTGTTTGCTCGGAGCCGGCATAGAACCCTTTGTTTTCATTAATACATATTGTTTAATTGAAGTAGGGATTGAGCCCTATGGTTTATTTACAGTTTGAGCAGAGCAGGAATTGAACCCTCCATTTTCTTTGATACCCATTTCATTTTTCCCCTGGTAGTTTAACTTATTCTTGCAAGTATGGAGGAATACCAGTTTTGGATGAACGCTGGAAGTAAGTTAGTAATAACGGAAAAATTTAGAATCTTTCATTAGTGCTAAGATCCAGGAAAGAATTGAAAGAGAGAGAATTGAGAGAGAAGAGAGACAGTTAGAAAGGGAAAGACAAGAGGAAAAGGAGAGAGAGAGAATCGAAAGAGAAGAGGAAAAGGAGAGAGAGAGAATCGAAAGAGAAGAGAAAAAGGAGAAAGAGAACCTTGAAAGACAGGAGAAAAAGGAGAGAGAGAGAGAATCGAAAGAGAAAAATCAAGATAGACAGTTAGAAAGAGAGAGAGAAGACAAAAAGGAGCGTGATAGACTTGATCGTGAGGAGAGAGCTAGAATATGTGAGGAACAAGTTAAATTAAGAGAACTTGAGGAAAGATCAAAGGATAGAGAAATTGAGGAAAGAGCAAAGGATAGAGAAATTGAGGAAAAAGCTAGAGAACTTGAGGAAAAAACTAGAGAATGTGAGGAAAAAGCTAGAGAACTTGAGTTAAGAGAGAGAGAAAAAGATCGCGAACTCGAAAAAGCTCGCCTTGAATTAGAGAATAAAAAGTTAACTTTTACACAACAACAATTAGAGGAAGGAGTAATTGAACATCATGCAGCTAGTGCACATATTCCAACAACTAATTTACCTCCCTTCACAGAGGGTGAAGATATTACTTCATACATTATCAGGTTTGAAAATACCGCTACCCTCTGTGAATGGCCTGCTGACACCTGGGCTACCAGGCTAGGAATGTTATTTTCTGGTACAGCTTTGAATATCTATGCAACTTTGTCGCAGGATATCATATGTAATTATAACCTACTGAAGAAGGCAATCCTTAAAGCATATCAAAAAACAACAAATTCTTACAGGAAAGATTTCAGGTATGCCACTTCACAGCATGGCCAAAACTTTCAGCAGTTACAAGTAACACTCTTTTGTTTGTTCGACTTTTGGATAGAGAGTTCAGGAATTGATCACAGTTATGAATCTCTTAGAGACTTCATGGTTGCTGACCAGTTCGTGACATCTCTTCCCCACCAGATAGGAACATTCATTAGAGAACATAACCTGATTAAAGCTGAGGAAGCTGCTGAGGCTGCTAACCTGTATGCTGAGGCTCACAATTCCTATAAAGACCTAAAGGGATCGAACCCTAAGGGCAAGGGTTCATCAGACCTTATGAAATCAAAGCCTCTAGTGGAGAATAAAATAACTTCTTTTATTCCTGTTTGTCATTTGTGTGGTGTTAAGGGACATAAACGTCCAGATTGTCCTTCTAAGAAGGTCCAGAAAGTTGGAAGATGTTTTGTTGATGGTAATGACCAAGCACCCTTCTTTTCAGGAGCAGTTAATGGTATAAAAGTCTCAGATATATTACGTGACACTGGATGTTCATGAATCGTATTTTTGGGCAAACTGTTCCCTTACTTTAAAACCTCTCGTGTCCTCTATTCTTTCAGATTACTTGGGTCGTGAAAATACTTTCCCTTCAATACGTTGCTACTTGAAAACTAAATGGTTCACCGGTTGGACTAATACGGTACTAGCCCCAATTACTTGTGATGAATGGTTTGAAAAACTGACAAGTTGAAGATTGAGTCACTTATGCAGCATATGGGAATCTTATTCAGGAAACGTTTCGCCACACAGTGGCTTCATCAGTCCACGTCTACGGCCCTATGCTGTACATTCTACAAGATTGATGGACTGAACACATCGACTCCAGGCTGAGGGATTGATTTCCTCATACTCCTCCTCTCCTTACGCCTTCCTCTTTGTATTGGACTGATGAAGCCACTGTGTGGCAAAACGTTTCCTGAATAAAGATTCCCATATGCTGCATAAGTGTCTCAATCCTCAATTACTTGTTCCATAATAGTAGGTAACATTAAAGGTGCCGTTCTTCCTTCAGAGGCGGATCTTTCCAGCTCTTCCTCCTTGCAAGTTAAATAAGCCCCTTAACAATTCTGCACCGGAAGCTGCATTGTCTCGAACTGTTCATTTGGGGGGGGAAACAGATGATACTGCTCTCGACAGTGAGGAAGCAGGATCACCTGTCCATTGTCTTGAACTGTTCATTTGGGGGCAGAAACAGATGATACTGCTCTCGACAGTGAGGTAGCAGGATCACCTGTCCATTGAGAGTGCCGGAGGCACTCTCAATGTTTGACTAGGGCTCAGACCAATACCCCGGTTTCTCCTACCACCTCTTCTCCCACCATGAGTCCTTTTATTTTCCCAGATTTTAGGTCCAAGGATGACTTTGCCAATATACAGCGCAATTGCCCTTCACTTCGGGATTGTTATAATCAAGCTTTTAACAACAAAGTTATCGATGGGAGATACGTATCTCATAAATTTGAATATATTAATGGTATCTTACATAAATCTGTATTTAAATCTCATTCTTCAGTGATAGATTATTTCCTACTTGTTGTTCCTAAACTATGTCTAGAGACTGTTCTTCAAATGGCTCATAATTTGCCAGTGACCAAACACTTGGCCCATCGTAAGACGTGGCATAAACTCAAGCACACTTATTTTTGGCCAAGCATGTATTCTCATGTTACAAAGAAGTATAGCTCTTGCAATAGGTGTCAGGTGCTTACTGCACAAAATACACACACTCCTAGATCCTGTATATTTATTAAATCTAAAACTTCCCTCATGCAGAAACGAGATACTCCACCATAAAAAAGGAATGTTTGGCTCTTGTGTGGGGTATCTCCAAGCTTAAATTTTATCTACTGGGAAAAGAATTAATATTAGAAACGGATCACAAACCTTTGATATACCTAGAAACTTTTAAGGGAACCAACAGTCGCCTCTTGAGGTGGACATTGGCTCTCCAAGCTTTTAAGTTCTATATAGTGTATATCAATGGTTCATCCAATTATTTCTCTGACTGGTTAAGTCATTACAGTCAGTAGATTTGTTGTCTTATGCGACTTCCACGAGTTAGAACTTTTTCCTCGTCTATTCTTCATATACTCATTGACTATAAGTCTTGGTATGGTGGAGTGTGAGGGAAAAGTTCAATAGATAGGAGTAGTGAGGAAGTATATAGTAACAATAGTTTGATTGCCGGCTAATTGTTAAGGTAGGGTAAGTCGAGCTCCCGCTGTTCCCCCCCCCCTATTTTGCTCCACCCTGAAAGTGATAGTTTGATTGCCGGCGGCATGTTAAGGTAGGGTCAGTCTAGCTCCAACTATCACTTCCCCTCCCTCTTCCCCCCCCCCGAAAGGTGACGTGTGGGGCTCGGGCCAAACAGTAATCACTCGACTCACAGCTCCTAGCACTACTGTCAGTACATGCCTGCTCATATTCTAGTGGACTTATTGGTTGAAAGCTTCACTTTTGACCAATAATAAACATAGTCCTTTCAGTCTTGCTCTGTGTTAAATGTCTTAATAATCACCACGTCTTTTAGGTATTGTACTTATCATGGAGAGTGATTTCTTAAGCAGTGGGTAACGTGTCTCTTTCCAGCTTGGAATGACAGAATGGGTCACCTGCCAACCAACGAGTAGAATTGAAGGAGACGGACTAACGTCCTGAGACATCCCATGTTTTATCAACTTACCTGTGCACTTGTATGAAGTTGCAGGACGTAACCCCTCATCATTGCAGCAGTAAAGAACCTGCTTTCCTGTCATCTGGATATATTATTTTACGGCTATAGACTCTGTGAAGAATGAGCCGGTGGGTTGTCACGAACACCTGCGCCCCCCCCACATCATCAGCAACGGCTACGATTTCAACAACACGCAGTGTCACCAACACCAGACACCCAAGTTTTATATATATTAGCGTTAAATTCAGATATCATTTATATTTTTCATTTTTCATTTTCTTTAATGTAGGATCAATATTTCATATTTAAGTGTTTTATATTTTATATTTTCTAAATAATAAAGTGTTTATGTTTGTCAGTTTTTGTTATTTTTCTATACATTAATTTTCCTGAGGAGGAGCCAGCCTTGGTAATACTGACCTGAAGTTGTTACAGGGCTGAGTAAGCCTTCACAAATACAAATTTTGCATCAACAATGCAAAGTTTAATAAGTTTAATGATAGTGGGAACTGGCAATGGTAAATCATAGTTAACAAGTTCTTCAGATAAGAAACTTAACAAATCATCAACAGGAACTTTCGTAAACAAGGAAGAAACATCAAAACTAACCATGTTAAAATCATTTAAGTCGGTCAAGGAGCCTAATTTATCAACTAAGTCTATGTTGTTTTTAACATTAAAGTTAGAAATTTTGCCAACAATAGGGCTCAAAATATCAGCAAGCCATTTGGATAATTTATATGAAACTGACCCTAAGGAGCTAATAATTGGTCTGACTGGATTCCCTGGTTTGTGTGTTCTTATTTGTCCATACATGTAAGGTAAAGATGGATTAGTGGAAGTAAATTGTTTGACTAATTCATCTTTGCCTTTCAGTAGAAGTTTTATTATTTTATTGAAATTTCTGTTAACAGTTTCTAGGGGATTTTTCATAAGTTTAGAATGGGTTTCAGTATCATCTATGAGATTATTCATTTTTTCTTGGTATTCATTTTCTTTCATAATTACTATTGCATTTATTTTGTCTGCTTTAGTAAGGTGCAAATTTTTATTGTTATCAAGTGTATCATAAGACTTAAAGAATCTTTGAGGGCAATTGGGAATGTTTGGTTTTAACATAGAACTATATTCCTTTACTAATATTAATTTCATCAGAGGATAAATCAGAAAATTTTTCAAAGTTACAAAAGGCTTATGCAATTTCAACTTTAAGTTTTTTTGAAGTTGCAAAACTTAGGCCAAAACCTAGAGCAGCAGTTGTATTTTTGTCTAAAATTTCATCTGATAAGTTAATTACAAAATTGCTATTAGCATGCTTTTCCAATCACTATTTTCAATTAAAATGTCTAATTTTCTTTGTAGTTTGTTTTTTGCAAAAATATGCAAAACAACCACACTGAAAGAATAGAGAAATTCCAAGCACTTTCGTGACTACTCACATTGTCAAGGAACTATGAAAGTAAAGCATCCAAGGAAGGTATATAAGGGGTTTGGCCAACACCTCACTATCAGATCCACAACTGTTAAACACCTGACGAGCGCCGGCCCAACTGGACAGGTCCTTTGCACAACCCACCAACAAACTATTCTTCCCAAGAAAATTTTTAAAATTATTATTTGTCGAGTGTTATTAAATTCTTCCCAAATTCTATTAATTATAAATGGATCTAATTTATATAAACCAAAGGAAATATTCATATTATTGTCAAAACTGCTTTTTATGAAACAAGATTCAATTATATTCCTGTCGACCATGGACTTGCTTGATACTACTTTCTCAACTTTTTGAAAATCAATTGGATGGTTAAAATCTCTTACATGAAAAAATAGAGCATTGGAATCTTGCATATAATATATATATATATATATATATATATATATATATATATATATATATATATATATATATATATATATATATATATATATATATATATATATATATGTATATATATATATTATATATATATATATATATATAGTAGGTTGGTAGACAGCAACCACCCAGGGAAGTACTACCGTCCTGCCAAATGACTGTGAAACAAAAACCTGTAACTGTTTTGCATGATGGTAGGATTGCTGGTTTCTTTTTCTGTCTCATAAACACGCTAGATAACAGGGATATCTTGCTTCTCCTACTTACACTTTGGTCACACTTCACAGACACGCACATGCATATATATATATATACATACATCTAGGTTTTTCTCCTTTTTCTAAATAGCTCTTGTTCTTTTTATTTCTTCTATTGTCCATGGGGAAGTGGAAAAGAATCTTTCCTCCGTAAGCCATGCGTGTCGTATGAGGCGACTAAAATGCCGGGAGCAATGGGCTAGTAACCCCTTCTCCTGTATACATTTACTAAAAAAGAGAAGAAGAAAAACTTTATAAAACTGGGATGCTTAAATGTGCGTGGATGTAGTGCGGATGACAAGAAACAGATGATTGCTGATGTTATGAATGAAAAGAAGTTGGATGTCCTGGCTCTAAGCGAAACAAAGCTGAAGGGGGTAGGAGAGTTTCAGTGGGGGGAAATAAATGGGATTAAATCTGGAGTATCTGAGAGAGTTAGAGCAAAGGAAGGTGTAGCAGTAATGTTAAATGATCAGTTATGGAAGGAGAAAAGAGAATATGAATGTGTAAATTCAAGAATTATGTGGATTAAAGTAAAGGTTGGATGCGAGAAGTGGGTCATAATAAGCGTGTATGCACCTGGAGAAGAGAGGAATGCAGAGGAGAGAGAGAGATTTTGGGAGATGTTAAGTGAATGTATAGGAGCCTTTGAACCAAGTGAGAGAGTAATTGTGGTAGGGGACCTGAATGCTAAAGTAGGAGAAACTTTTAGAGAGGGTGTGGTAGGTAAGTTTGGGGTGCCAGGTGTAAATGATAATGGGAGCCCTTTGATTGAACTTTGTATAGAAAGGGGTTTAGTTATAGGTAATACATATTTTAAGAAAAAGAGGATAAATAAGTATACACGATATGATGTAGGGCGAAATGACAGTAGTTTGTTGGATTATGTATTGGTAGATAAAAGACTGTTGAGTAGACTTCAGGATGTACATGTTTATAGAGGGGCCACAGATATATCAGATCACTTTCTAGTTGTAGCTACACTGAGAGTAAAAGGTAGATGGGATACAAGGAGAATAGAAGCATCAGGGAAGAGAGAGGTGAAGGTTTATAAACTAAAAGAGGAGGCAGTTAGGGTAAGATATAAACAGCTATTGGAGGATAGATGGGCTAATGAGAGCATAGGCAATGGGGTCGAAGAGGTATGGGGTAGGTTTAAAAATGTAGTGTTAGAGTGTTCAGCAGAAGTTTGTGGTTACAGGAAAGTGGGTGCAGGAGGGAAGAGGAGCGATTGGTGGAATGATGATGTAAAGAGAGTAGTAAGGGAGAAAAAGTTAGCATATGAGAAGTTTTTACAAAGTAGAAGTGATGCAAGGAGGGAAGAGTATATGGAGAAAAAGAGAGAGGTTAAGAGAGTGGTGAAGCAATGTAAAAAGAGAGCAAATGAGAGAGTGGGTGAGATGTTATCAACAAATTTTGTTGAAAATAAGAAAAAGTTTTGGAGTGAGATTAACAAGTTAAGAAAGCCTAGAGAACAAATGGATTTGTCAGTTAAAAATAGGAGAGGAGAGTTATTAAATGGAGAGTTAGAGGTATTGGGAAGATGGAGGGAATATTTTGAGGAATTGTTAAATGTTGATGAAGATAGGGAAGCTGTGATTTCGTGTATAGGGCAAGGAGGAATAACATCTTGTAGGAGTGAGGAAGAGCCAGTTGTGAGTGTGGGGGAAGTTCGTGAGGCAGTAGGTAAAATGAAAGGGGGTAAGGCAGCCGGGATTGATGGGATAAAGATAGAAATGTTAAAAGCAGGTGGGGATATAGTTTTGGAGTGGTTGGTGCAATTATTTAATAAATGTATGGAAGAGGGTAAGGTACCTAGGGATTGGCAGAGAGCATGCATAGTTCCTTTGTATAAAGGCAAAGGGGATAAAAGAGAGTGCAAAAATTATAGGGGGATAAGTCTGTTGAGTGTACCTGGTAAAGTGTATGGTAGAGTTATAATTGAAAGAATTAAGAGTAAGACGGAGAATAGGATAGCAGATGAACAAGGAGGCTTTAGGAAAGGTAGGGGGTGTGTGGACCAGGTGTTTACAGTGAAACATATAAGTGAACAGTATTTAGATAAGGCTAAAGAGGTCTTTGTGGCATTTATGGATTTGGAAAAGGCGTATGACAGGGTGGATAGGGGGGCAATGTGGCAGATGTTGCAAGTGTATGGTGTAGGAGGTAGGTTACTGAAAGCAGTGAAGAGTTTTTACGAGGATAGTGAGGCTCAAGTTAGAGTATGTAGGAAAGAGGGAAATTTTTTCCCAGTAAAAGTAGGCCTTAGACAAGGATGTGTGATGTCACCGTGGTTGTTTAATATATTTATAGATGGGGTTGTAAGAGAAGTAAATGCGAGGGTCTTGGCAAGAGGCGTGGAGTTAAAAGATAAAGAATCACACACAAAGTGGGAGTTGTCACAGCTGCTCTTTGCTGATGACACTGTGCTCTTGGGAGATTCTGAAGAGAAGCTGCAGAGATTGGTGGATGAATTTGGTAGGGTGTGCAAAAGAAGAAAATTAAAGGTGAATACAGGAAAGAGTAAGGTTATGAGGATAACAAAAAGATTAGATGATGAAAGATTGAATATCAGATTGGAGGGAGAGAGTATGGAGGAGGTGAACGTGTTCAGATATTTGGGAGTGGACGTGTCAGCGGATGGGTCTATGAAGGATGAGGTGAATCATAGAATTGATGAGGGAAAAAGAGTGAGTGGTGCACTTAGGAGTCTGTGGAGACAAAGAACTTTGTCCTTGGAGGCAAAGAGGGGAATGTATGAGAGTATAGTTTTACCAACGCTCTTATATGGGTGTGAAGCGTGGGTGATGAATGTTGCAGCGAGGAGAAGGCTGGAGGCAGTGGAGATGTCATGTCTGAGGGCAATGTGTGGTGTGAATATAATGCAGAGAATTCGTAGTTTGGAAGTTAGGAGGAGGTGCGGGATTACCAAAACTGTTGTCCAGAGGGCTGAGGAAGGGTTGTTGAGGTGGTTCGGACATGTAGAGAGAATGGAGCGAAACAGAATGACTTCAAGAGTGTATCAGTCTGTAGTGGAAGGAAGGCGGGGTAGGGGTCGGCCTAGGAAGGGTTGGAGGGAGGGGGTAAAGGAGGTTTTGTGTGCGAGGGGCCTGGACTTCCAGCAGGCATGCGTGAGCGTGTTTGATAGGAGTGAATGGAGACAAATGGTTTTTAATACTTGACGTGCTGTTGGAGTGTGAGCAAAGTAACATTTATGAAGGGATTCAGGGAAACCGGCAGGCCGGACTTGAGTCCTGGAGATGGGAAGTACAGTGCCTGCACTCTGAAGGAGGGGTGTTAATGTTGCAGTTTAAAAACTGTAGTGTAAAGCACCCTTCTGGCAAGACAGTGATGGAGTGAATGATGGTGAAAGTTTTTCTTTTTCGGGCCACCCTGCCTTGGTGGGAATCGGCCAGTGTGATAATAATAAAAATATATATATATATTTATATATATATATGTATATATATATATATATATATATATATATATATATATATATAATATATATATATATATATATATATATATATATATATATATATATATATATATATATATATATATATATATATATATATATATTTATTCTATGTGAACATTTATTAATAAACAAAATACATTTACAGGAAAAAACATAAACATGAATACAATGGCCCAATGTATCAAAGATGATGAATTTCCTCCTGCTCCTCCGAGGCTGGACGTGAGCCAAGTATGCAGCAAGCATTTCCCCTCTGGATGGCGACACTGAGGCGCTGGAACATGAAAGTGGCTGCCCTTGGGTCCCTGGTTGTGTCGATGAGTCTGGAACCCAATTCTTTAAGGAAACGTGTGGCATTTTTTCCCCATGATCCCAAGGTCTCTGATCCCACTGGGACAAATTGATACTGTTGGCTAATGTCCCTGTACTTGCTGATCTTGTACTCCTCCCTGTGGTCAGCAGCTCCTCCCTGTCGCCCCACACTGTGATGGATATAGGTGTCAGCCAGTGTGGACACACAGGTATAGTCCCATGCTAAGAGCTTGCCATTCTTCCAAGGATAGATTGTGATCCCGTCGGGGCGGTTTGTGGGTTGTGGGTATTGTTTGCTGCAAGTGATCGTGGCTCCCTCTCGGCAGGGCATCCAGCTGTAGCAAGGGTTCTCTTAATGATGTCGTTGACCTCATTGTGTCTTGCATGCCAGCCCTTGGTTTTGGAACAGTTAAGACCATGTAGACCGTATTGGTCTGCTTGCACTTCACCGCAAATACACATATATTCTGTGTGAACTGGGGCAGCAAGGCACAGAGCCACTGCAATACGGAGGGTCTTAGGGTCGAGTCGCGTTCCCATTGCCGATATGGAAACTGTTTGGAGGAAGTCCCCGGAGTGAGGTGCACTCACAGCCTGGAGACGGGCAATCTCCCTATCTGATGTTGCAGCCCTGAGCATGTTGGCAAGCACCTTTTCAGCAATTGGGCTATCCCAGCTTGACTGTTTGTGAGCCAGTGCTGCACTAGGGTTTGGTGCTGGAGCAGCAAGAGTCTCCCATTCGGTGATGGCACTGACATAGCTAGGGTCTTCTATTCCTGCTGAGTCACTGAGGGTGTCAGGAAGAATTTGTCTTATCAACTCGTTTGATGCAATCTGGGAGGATCTGCGTACTCCTAGCCCTCCAAGCCTGACCGGAAGTGAGGCTTGCAACCACTGTCCATCGTCAAGGGAAAGATTCAATACACTCTCTAGCATGGCCTTCAGGAGAGAGTCATATTCCTTGAGTTTTGGACTGCTGAAGGCTGGGGAGCATCCCAGAAAATAGGTAAGTTTTGGGGTTGACAGGCACCTGGTGAGTAGGTAGAAGGCATCGTGTGTGTCAATGTCTTTCATCCTGCTTTCCATCGTCCGGAGGTCTGAGACTTTTTTTTTCCTAGGATCAGATCGATGGCATTGGACCCAAGAGGAGCACCGAGGAGAGTGCTATTGGCTGGATCAATGGCTCGTGCTCCTGGTAAAACGGTACTAATATTCTGGATCATCTGTTGATTGGTAGAAACTATTTCACATTTGGTGGGGTTTAAAGAAAGGCCCAGGATTTTCTCCCATGTCTTTAATTTTACTGATGTCCTCCAGGAGAGATACTGTTGTGCCAGCTAGGGTACCGTCGTCCAGGAACTAGATATTGAGCTCGCTGGAGAATGCCTCCGTGACTTCCTTGATGACCAAACAAAATAGAAAGGGGGCGAGAGGGTCCCCCTGTTGCACGCCCTCACACGAGTCAATTTCATGGTCCCTAAACAATAGTTTGGAAGTCACACTATAACACGATTCTATGAAGGGATAAAGGGAAGGGAAGTTTCTATAAACTGCTTGGAGAGCAGCATCCCTTCTGACTGAGTTGAAAGCATTGGCAAAGTCCAATTTGACCAAGGCTTTTTCATAGGACATGTTTTTGATATATACTCGTGCTGCGTGGGCAGCTGCTTCACAGCCCTGTTGAACGCCGAAACCGAGCTGAGTTGGTTTCAGCATTGCAGCAGCCTCTCTGAAACCTCACCAAGTGCTGGATTGAGTATTTGTTTTAAGTGTTGAGGCTTTAAACCGGTGAAACCTCCTGCTGAACCCTGTGGAAATGACATAGCAGCTTTATACACATCAGCATCCTGTAAGGTTAGATGTTCTTCTCCTGCTGCAATGTCAGGGAGGTCAATGTTGGTACTGGGAGCCCTGGGTGGATGTTTGTCCTTCAGAGCTTGCGCCGTGCTGACGTCCTTGGGAGCGATGGTATCCTCACTGGTTATAAGTCTCAAAGCTCCAATAGTATTACCCTCTTCTATTTTTTTTGCTAATTTGGGCTCTGATTTTTGAGGTGTCGGGTGTCCTGTTGTTGGCATTTGCCCGGCGGGTGTTTGTCGCCCTAGGGGGGAGACGGACGAGGTTGTCATCCCTTGGGAATGCATTTATTGCCCTAATAACATGTGTTGCTAGTGACTTGTCCCTCCTTGGTGGGACAGCCAAACAGGCATTGCCAAAAAGCAGCAAGTTGTGCCAGGATCTGTTGTTTGAAGGAGCATCGTTGACTTTCTTCAGAAGGTCAGTGAATTTGCTAGCAGCTTGAGGGCGAGCTGCTTTGGGGATGTGTGTCAGAGTCCTGGTGGATGTTAATTTGATTGCAGATTTGAGGTCCTCTGTAGAGGTGAAGTCACGGTAGCTGTCAGCCCTGTCTGCTGGGGAAGGCTGTTGGTTGTTCTCATTTGGAGCTCTCCTGGAGCCTAGACATCTATTGTGTGCACGGATGTTGCCAGATGTGGGATTGAGTGCACATTCCTTGTGGCACACCCGGCAGATGCCTCGTGAACGACAGCTTTGGCTCTGTCGTGAAGATTCCTGGGAACCCGCGACTACTTGTGACATTGCTGATATCGTGGGGGTGGGAGGGCGCCAGCTGTGGGGTGACAGGTGAAGGGCAGCATGGATGCATGGGGGATGAGGGTGGGGGAGTAGCGAGCGGCAGAACTTGTAATTGGTGGGGCACTAAACGGCAACACCCTTGGTCAGGAAGTCAGTGGGCCTAGGCTGGGATGAGGGGAGGGGATCTGGGATGGGGGAGGGGGGAGGGAGTGGCCCTGTGTGTTCACTCAAGACGCACATCACTGACTAACTTTTGCTAATTGTTATACACTTATTGTTTCATTTAGAAAAAAAACCCTCGCCATTTGGCACACTAATCACCATGCTCACACTATTAACCGAGGTGTTCTTCTGTTCACCATCCAATGACCGTGTCGTGGGCGGCCACTTCCTTCCCCAACCAACGACCCCGGCCGATCACAGATGTAAACAAAACCTCCTCCACACCACCACTGCCAGGATCCCCTCACCACCGCTACTTCCCAAATCCCAACATGCACACTGCACTTTCACTGATACAGAAGCAATGGTCCGATGTAGAGGTTTATCACAACTCTGTGATCTCCGGTCGATACTCACATATATGTATATATGTATATATATGTATATATGTATATATGTATATATATGTATATATATATATATATATGTATATATATGTATATATATATGTATATATATGTATATATATATATACAGTGAAACATATAAGTGAACAGTATTTAGATAAGGCTAAAGAGGTCTTTGTGGCATTTATGGATTTGGAAAAGGCGTATGACAGGGTGGATAGGGGGGCAATGTGGCAGATGTTGCAAGTGTATGGTGTAGGAGGTAGGTTACTGAAAGCAGTGAAGAGTTTTTATGAGGATAGTGAGGCTCAAGTTAGAGTATGTAGGAAAGAGGGAAATTATTTCCCAGTAAAAGTAGGCCTTAGACAAGGATGTGTGATGTCACCGTGGTTGTTTAATATATTTATAGATGGGGTTGTAAGAGAAGTAAATGCGAGGGTCTTGACAAGAGGCGTGGAGTTAAAAGATAAAGAATCACACACAAAGTGGGAGTTGTCACAGCTGCTCTTTGCTGATGACACTGTGCTCTTGGGAGATTCTGAAGAGAAGTTGCAGAGATTGGTGGATGAATTTGGTAGGGTGTGCAAAAGAAGAAAATTAAAGGTGAATACAGGAAAGAGTAAAGTTATGAGGATAACAAAAAGATAAGGTGATGAAAGATTGAATATCAGATTGGAGGGAGAGAGTATGGAGGAGGTGAATGTATTCAGATATTTGGGAGTGGACGTGTCAGCGGATGGGTCTATGAAAGATGAGGTGAATCATAGAATTGATGAGGGAAAAAGAGTGAGTGGTGCACTTAGGAGTCTGTGGAGACAAAGAACTTTGTCCTTGGAGGCAAAGAGGGGAATGTATGAGAGTATAGTTTTACCAATGCTCTTATATGGGTGTGAAGCATGGGTGATGAACGTTGCAGCGAGGAGAAGGCTGGAGGCAGTGGAGATGTCATGTCTGAGGGCAATGTGTGGTGTGAATATAATGCAGAGAATTCGTAGTTTGGAAGTTAGGAGGAGGTGCGGGATTACCAAAACTGTTGTCCAGAGGGCTGAGGAAGGGTTGTTGAGGTGGTTCGGACATGTAGAGAGAATGAAGCAAAACAGAATGACTTCAAGAGTGTATCAGTCTGTAGTGGAAGGAAGGCGGGGTAGGGGTCGGCCTAGGAAAGGTTGGAGAGAGGGGGTAAAGGAGGTTTTGTGTGCGAGGGGCTTGGACTTCCAGCAGGTATGCGTGAGCTTGTTTGATAAGAGTGAATGGAGACAAATGGTTTTTAATACTTGACGTGCTGTTGGAGTGTGAGCAAAGTAACATTTATGAAGGGGTTCAGGGAAACCGGCAGGCCGGACTTGAGTCCTGGAGATGGGAAGTACAGTGCCTGCACTCTGAAGGAGGGGTGTTAATGTTGCAGTTTAAAAACTGTAGTGTAAAGCACCCTTCTGGCAAGACAGTGATGGAGTGAATGATGGTGAAAGTTTTTCTTTTTCGGGCCACCCTGCCTTGGTGGGAATCGGCCAGTGTGATAATAAAAAAAAAATAAATAAATATATATATATATATATATATATATATATATATATATATATATATATATATATATATATATATATATATATATATATATATATATATATATATATATATATATATATATATATATAATGGATAAAAAGGCTTCAAGGAAAAATATTTGGATTTCTTCCTGAAGCCGTTTGAATATTCCACTTTCCCTACCACCCCATCTTTAAATATTTATATTTTTTTTACTAATATATATATATATATATATATATATATATATATATATATATATATATGTATATATATATATATATATATATATATATATATCATAGGTAGTAGGTTGGTAGACAGCAACCACCCAGGGAGGTACTACCGTCCTGCCAAGCGAGTGTAAAACGAAAGCCTGTAATTGTTTTACATGATGGTAGGATTGCTGGTGTCCAGTTTTCTGTCTCATGAACATGCAAGGTTTCAGGTACGTCTTGCTACTTCTACTTACACTTAGGTCACACTACACATACATGTACAAGCATATATATACATACATACCCCTCTGGGTTTTCTTCTATTTTCTTTCTAGTTCTTGTTCTTGTTTATTTTCTCTTATCTCCATGGGGAAGTGGAACAGAATTCTTCCTCCGTAAGCTATGCGTGTTGTAAGAGGCGACTAAAATGCCGGGAGCAAGGGGCTAGTAACCCCTTCTCCTGTATATATTACTAAATGTAAAAGGAGAAACTTTCGTTTTTCCTTTTGGGCCACCCCACCTCGGTGGGATACGGCCGGTGTGTTGAAAGAAGAAAGAAAATATATATATATATATATATATATATATATATATATATATATATATATATATACATATATATATATATACATATATATATATATATATATATATATATATATATATATATATATATATATATATATATATATATATATATATATATATATATATATATATATACAGGAGGGCCCCACTTATATGGCAGGTTAGGTTCCAGGCTACTGCCGTAAAGCGGAAACCGCCGTAAAGTGGAACACCCTTTTTTTCCGCTTATAAATGCATACAAACACTAGATAACAAGTTTACACTAACATATATTAAGTTAGCAGTAGAACCAGGCATCAAAAAACAATAAAAAAGTACAATACACACATAGTGCACTCATTACTTACCTTAAAATATTTATAGTCTTAATCTAGGGTGAGACAAGTAGTATTTATTGTAAGAAATCGTGTGGTATGTATGGTAATAGCCAGGCTACCTTACCAGGCCACCCAACCCACACATACTATTCTATGATATTTAAGCATCCCAGAGCGATAAAATGTATATACAGTTCACTCATTACTTACCTTAAAATATTTGTAGTCTTAATGTAGGGTCAGGAGTAAGTAAATGAGATAAAACGAATAAATGAGAGAGAGAAAGAATGAGTACATGAGAGGGGATAGGCGCAGCGTTATGTAAACAAACCAGACGAAGGTAAGTTTTGTAAACGAAGTGTACACGTCTGGTTTGTGTACAAGTTACATTGTGTACAGGTTGTCTCTACATTGATACGGTAGAATTAATAAAGAAGAACACTCCCATTCTCATGTAACATCATTTTGAGAAGAAATGAAGCTCTGAGTGAAGGCAATGGAAATAAGTCACACTGACTTTTTTGGGTTATCCTAGTTTCTCTACACGTATGTTGCTATGTATGATAATCTATGTAACTGTATTTGTGTATACCTGAATAAACTTACTTACATACATACGAAAGGAATAATTTTCTACAGTTACCCCCAGTAACACATTTTCTCTTATGTTAGATTAGAGAAAATGTTATTCTTGCCATCACTTGTACAAGTTATGTGGCTCCCACATCTTATATTTATGTTTATTTATTCTATTGTGGGGTGTATTTATCATCTTTTTATGTTATGTATCGTGTTTATTATATAATTTTGAAAAAAAATATCATTTATGGATTAATGAAAATGTGTATATTAACGTAATATACGACATTTAATAAGACTCGGTGAGTATTGTTATTATTATTATTATCATTTCTAATATGGCGTCACTTGTGCAAGTCGTCTGCTACCACATCTCACATTTATGTTTATTTATTCTACTGTGGGGTGTATTTATCTTATTTATATGTTATGCATCGTGTTTATTATATAATTTTGAAAAAAATATCATGGATGGATTAATGAAAATGTGTATATTACCGTAATATACGACATTTAATGAGACTCGGTGAGTATTGTTATTATTATTATTATCATTTCTAATATGGCGTCACTTGTGCAAGTCGTCTGCTACCACATCTCACATTTATGTTTATTTATTCTACTGTGGGGTGTATTTATCTTATTTATATGTTATGCATCGTGTTTATTATATAATTTTGAAAAAAATATCATGGATGGATTAATGAAAATGTGTATATTACCGTAATATACGACATTTAATGAGACTCGGTGAGTATTGTTATTATTATTATTATCATTTCTAATATGGCGTCACTTGTGCAAGTCGTCTGCTACCACATCTCACATTTATGTTTATTTATTCTACTGTGGGGTGTATTTATCTTATTTATATGTTATGCATCGTGTTTATTATATAATTTTGAAAAAAATATCATGGATGGATTAATGAAAATGTGTATATTAACGCAATATACGACATTTAAATGACTCGATGATTATTATTATCATTACTAATATGACGTCTGGAGACATAAGACACTTACCAATTTTAATGTGTACCTGCATGCCAGCACAGTATGTAAGTTTATTTAGGTACAGGTATACATAAGTATAATTATCAGAGTATATATAAAATATGAAATAACTTTTAAAAACATTTGAAATTTTGGAGTTTCCAGACAAAATGGAGAGATTTAGTGCTTACTGAGCTCATGGAGAATGTAAACAAACGGGGTGGGGCACGGTGACCGTATCAGAAAGTCAGGTGGGGGGAGCCATATAGCGAGTTTTGGTCATAATTTGAAATGTCCATATTAGCGGAACGCCGTAAAGTGAAACGCCGTAAAGCGGGGCCTTCCTGTATACATATACATATATATATACATATACATATATATATAAATTTATATATATACATATATACATTATAATGTATATATATAAATGTATATATATATGTATATATTTATAACAATAATAACAGTAGAAAGAAGATGAAGATGAGTAAGATGAATAGATAATGCAAAGTCTAGCACCTTCATTAGAGCTATTACTGAAGATACTTGCAATAAAATATTATAGGTAACATGTATGATTGTAATTTATTTTAACCTTATCAAGGCATAAGAAAGAGGATAAAAAAGCATTCAAGATATGATGTAGGGCGTAATGACAGCATTTTGTTGGACTATGAACTAGTAGATAAAACCTGTTTTGTAGACTTCAGGATATACTTGTTTATAAAGGGGACACAGATATATCAGATCACTTTTTAGTTGTAGCTACAATGGTTGATGGGATGCAACATAAATGGAAGCAGCAAGTAAGAGAGAGGGAGGAAGCAGTTAGGGTAAGATATAAACAACAATTGGAGGATAGATGGGCTAATGAGAGT